>NW_015386589.1:241518-292793 GCF_001527695.2 Protobothrops mucrosquamatus | reverse complement strand
TAAAGGGTACCCCCATGGGATCTCCCATTTCAAGTGTTGTAGCTAAGGCTGTATTGCAGCAATTGGAACACGCAGCGATGGCCCAGCATTCTCCCAAATTCTGGGCCCGCTACATCGATGACACTTTTGTCATCATCAAGAGGAGTCACAAGGCTGACTTTGTGAGTGCACTTAACTCAGTGTGTGCGGACATACAGTTTACGGAGGAAGAAGAACACCAGGGTAAGTTGGCGTTCTTGGATGTTTTGATCCACCGCCAACCAGATGGAACCCTGAGGACCCAGGTCTACCATAAACCCACTCACACTGACAGGATCTTACATTATAACAGCAACCATCCGGTGGCCCACAAGGTCAGCTGCATTAGAACGCTCTTCAAAAGAGTGGACTCCCACTGCAATACAGCCAGAGCTAAACTAGAGGAAAGAAAATATCTCTTCCACATCTGCAGGCATAGTGGGTACCCCGTGAGGTTTATCAAGCACCATGGCACTCTAACTAGACCCCCCAATAGTTTACAAACAGGGACATTACCATCTCAGACTATCCGTATTGCTCTCCCCTATATTAACAACGTTTCGGAAGCCACAGCTAGGCTGTTGGCACCCTACAATGTGAGGGTGGCACACAGACCTGACCGAACGTTGCGTTCCTGTGTTATGAGACCTAAAGATCCGCTCCCCACCCCCGAGAAGTCGGGGGTGGTGTACAAGATTAATTGTAGTGACTGCCCCAGTAACTATGTGGGGGAGACTTCGAAAAGAATCAAAACAAGGATCCAGGAACACAAGCTGGCGATAAAAAGAGGGGAGCAATACTCCCAAATTCTAATTCATATGATGGAGTCTGGTCATAAGTTTGACTTCGATGGTGTGAGGGTGATTGCCAACAATGCTTCGAAGAGCAGCAGATTGCTTAAAGAAGCTTGGCTTTCGGGTGAAAGATCGGTCAATCGACACATGGACCTGCGCCCAGCGCACTTAGCAATGAGAGCGTTGGAAGCACATACCCAATTATCATGGAGAAAGCGACCAGATAATAGAAACTTTGCACATCTATCAGAAAAGACCGATACCAGAAAAATGAAAGATCTATGGCACGGAGAACCCTCGATTAAGAACTTGCATGCACACTCGTTACAGGCAAGGAAACCCATCGATTTCGATGTCCCGCCATCTGATGTTCTGAGTACTCCTCCACGCTATGACCAGCATTTGGAAATGAGGACGGTACGCATGCCGACCAGGGTATGGAACAACTACCACCCCAGGGGTCGTACAAACCCCTCCACTCCGGACATGACAGCGGAGGCAGAGAATAAGGGGGAGATAACACCTTTGAGACCCCCATCGTGCCATCACGCCTGTCCGAACCGGCGCAATGCAATCACACCCTCGAAAGACATGCAGGGGGTAAACATCTGTAGTCGCCCCACCATAGGAGTGGTAACACACTCCCAGACAGCAGCACAACGAAGGTATGAGGATGGAAAAGCCACCAACAAATCAGGAATGGCTCCGGATCTCGCAGAAAGAGAGAAGGGGGGATGCCGATTGGGTGGAATACCGAAACGGGTGCCCATGGGAACATCCGCTACCCCCGCGACTGAACAACGAAGGCCACGAACTGATTCATATGATGTGCTGAGGGTTGGTGGGAGGGACGGGAGGAGGAATCCCATTAGGGATAAGAACGGTACGAATGCCAGAGGAATGGAAAGAAAAAACATATCGAATAATGTGAGTGGATGCAGGATCCCTAAGGCAGAGCTTCACCGCAGAGAAAGTGGGGATAACCACGATAAACATCAAAGGGGTGGAGATGGAACGCGCCCCAAGGAATGTGAGAGGAAGAACCAACCTAAGGACGAGAGGTGCACTCTGACCTGGGAAAGCAGGGGACGCCCGCCTGAAATACGAACACAGGAAATGGGGGAGGAGGGTGGTAATACACATGTAAGCAAAAGAGGCAAGGATAGATTAACTGACTTTGCAGATGAGGCTAAGATTGGTCGGCCAGGACCTATTACGAGATCCAAGAGCCGTGTGCAGACATGGCTACACTTATAAGCGAGCTCTCCCAGCATCCTGTTTATACCCTGACGATGATGGCAGTTTTAGGCCATCAAAAGCTTGGTTTTATTCATTAAAACGGTATTGTTTTATACTTCCTGGTGATCACTTTGTTGTATTTTTATATATATATATATATATATATATATATATATATATATATATATATATATATATATATATATATATATATATATATATATATATATATATACAGGGTATTTTGGCAGGAAGGAGGTCCTCAAAATACCTTGGGGTACCCCCAGATAGGGGCAATGCTCCCTAACAGAGGAGCGAATGCAAGGACGTGCCTGCCGGAGGCTCCTTGGACAAACATTCAGACCCGCTCGGTAGACCACTTTGAAAACGTCCACACACGCGCGCAGAAACAACAGGGCGAAAGAGCAAGAGGACCGGGTTGGATACACAGTCTGCTATCAGCCCTATAGGAAAAGAACAGATACACCCTGGGATGGAGATGAGGAGAGGGAATGAGCAAAAACGTTTAGAACAATGTGATAGTTGGAGGCACATGAGGAAAGTAAGTATTGGGAGAAAGGGGGAGGAGAGAGCAACAACTTTAAGAACCAGTGGAGTTACAGCGGATAACCGTAGGTATATGAGGAAAACGATCAGAGGGGAAAAGTGGGAGGAGGGAGCAGCAAGCCCGGAAACCAATGGAGTGGAAGCAGACAATTAGATACACATGAAGAAAGCGATCGGTGAAAAGAAGGGGACGGGAGAACAGCAGCTTTAGAAATTAGTGGTGTGATAGCAGACAGCGGTGTATGCACGAGGGAAGGTATTGGAGGAAGGAAAGTAGATAACGGAATAGCAGCCTTGGAAACCACCAAGGGAACAGCCAATGCATGCCTTTTAAAAGTAAAACAATTAGGGACATTGGATGGACCGATGACTAGGTCCAGGAGCCGTGCGCAAAGCCGGCCAGTATCATAAAAGGGGGACTCCCATCGACTTGCTTCCATGCTCTGATGATGTCAGCAGTGCTGGCCGACAAAAGCTCAGCATTTTTATTAAGCAATTTCTAGTTTGATATTATCCTGGTGCTCGTATTTATTTGTTTTTTTACTGCGCGCGTGCGCACACACACACACACACACACACACATATTCCTCAAATTTATTCTGATTTCTTAATTTGTAAAAAGTATCTTCCATTTTCAATGTTGTCACTCCCTTTTCTGATTTTTCAGTTGGCTGGGTCTGTTGGTCAATTGGGTCCTCTGTCTTAGTGTTTAGTTTTTCCAATTTTCCTTTTATTTTCTGCATTGTTAGTTGTTTGCTTGTAATCAAGATCTGTGTTTATATATTTAAGCTAGCACCTTGTTCCTTTGTGTTGCTTCTTATTTTGTCAGAAGCTGAATAATAATAATAATAATAATAATAATGATGATGATGATGATGATGATGATGATGATGATGATGAAGATGATAATATTGGAAGGGACCTTGGAGGTCCTCTAGTCCAATCCTCTGCTCAGGCAGGAAACTCTATACCAGTGATGGCAAACCTTTAAGAGAGCGAGTGCCCAAACTGCAACCCAAAACCCACTTATGTATCGTCGGGTGCTGGATGGGCATGGCCCATTGGGTGAGCGTGACCAATTGGGTGGGCATGACCCATTGGGTGAGCATGGCTTCAGTGATAACGGCAGACTGGGTGGGACTAAAAAGTTCAATCAATCAATTCCAACTTTGCGAGATCTTTTTTTTCCCATGAGAAGTTGAAATTGATTGATTGAACTTTTTTTTTTTTTGCACATGGCAATGGAGGCCTAAAGCAAAAAGGTTTTATAAAATCCAGCTGAAGGCCTAGAAATAGGGCAATGGTGCACGTGCCCACAGAAAGGGCTCTGCGTGCCACCTGTGGCACGCGTGCCATAGGTTCGCCACCACGGCCCTATACCATTTCAGACAAATGGCTGTCCAGTCTCTTCTTAAAAACTTCCAGTGTTGGAGCATTCACCGCTTCTGGAGGCTGGTTGTTCCACTGGTTAATTGTTCTAACTGTCAGGAAGTTTCTCCTTAGTTCTAGGTTGCTTCTCTCCTTTATTAGCTTCCATCTGTTGCTTCTTGTCCTGCCTTCAGGTGCTTTGGAAAGTAGCTTCACTCCCTCTTCTTTGTGGCAGCCCCTGAGATATTGGAACACTGCTATCATGTCCCCCCTCCTCCTTCTCTTCATTAAACTAGACATACCCAATTCCAGCAGCTGTTCCTTATATGCTTTAGCCTCCAGTCCCCTAATCATCTTTGTTGCTCTTCTCTGTACTCTTTCTAGAGTCTCAACATCTTTTTTACATTGTGGTGACCAAAACTGGATGCAGTATTCCAAGTGTGGCCTTACCAAGGCATTGTAAAGTGGTATTAATACTTCACGTGATCTTGATTTCATGTATTGATTTCAACATGGAAAGGATTTTTCCTGATCTTTATCCATATTCTCTTGATAGTATGTTAAGTTGAAGACTTGAGAATCAAATGTTAAAAATATGTTTTTGTCTTTTGTAGCTGGGACATCTATTTCATGTTTTATAGGTGGTCTTTATAGTAGAATTTTTTTTATCAAGTAAGAGTTTATAATCCAAAGTGTTCCATCATCTTGTGTAATAACATATGCTTCTCATGCAGGGAAATAGGAAAGCAATTCCCCAAGTACACAATTTATTATGCTTAAGGAAACTTGGCTTGAAGCCCAGACTCAGATAAGACTCTTTGTTGTTCCTTGACACTTTCACTTTTGCAGACTGCAGCTGAGAAAGGGGAAAAACAAAAATTGGGCTGCTTATCTGGGTTGGGGACCCTATTGGACTATAAAGACTACATACAAAAACAAAATGAGTGTTCCATATCCAGCCTTAAATGGTAAAAAAATCATCTTCAACACCTGTCTCCAAAGGTCGCAGCTTGATATATCAACAAGAAAATGCTAATGAATCTCAGAAAGAAATTATTTCCATGTTGAAATCATTCCAAGAGACAATTGTTTTATTTCAGGATGAGTCTAAAAATAATGCAAATGAGATAAAAGAACAATTTTCTAACCTAAACTTACAAATTCAGACAATGACTGGAGCTCTCTCTTCCTCTTTATTTCTGACAACACCAACCCTGTCAATAGGCTGGGATATGAGAGGATGACTGGCTCAAAGTTACTTAGTGACCTTCCACAGCTGAGAACATGAGTCTTCTCTGTGTCAGCCATGCACCTCAGTGGCTATCTAATTATTCTTTTAGTGGCTGAAATATTATGGATTGAAAGAGAAATAAAGGTTTGGATGCATCCTGACAGAGAAGTACCTTTCTTTAACAAGCATTAAAATCAAGCACATTTGGTATAAATCTGAAAAGAAACCTTTTTCACAGTTAAATTTATAATGCTTATACCTTTTGGTGTTTCTTCATAGGGATAATTAAATTGAAATTAAGTTCCAGGAAAAGATTACTTGTCCCACAATGTTATGACAATATATATGATGATGATAGATATCCATTTAAATATATACACAGAAGAGATTCTAATATATATTAATTTAGATTGAATAATATTTCAACACTTGCTGCACCCAAACTCATTGCCTTTACTGGGTGATGTCATAGGGAACATATTTACAATGGCAGAAGAAGAAATGGAAATAAGGTAAATGTTAAAAAGCTTGGTTTCTTACTTAATTTCATCAAACACTGTTGGAAGTGGTTCTTCTGTGAAGGTTAATATATTGGAGATACTAAAGCTATGAGAAGCAATGACACCAATGATAAAGTCTCCTGACTGATGATCGATGGCAAGTGAGGAACACGCAACCCACATTTAACAGTGGGAGTCTTGCACAATATGCAAGGAATTAGTAGAAACTGTAATGCCATCATCCTGCACACAGATCTCTCCTCCGTTCCCTCCATTGTTTGCTGAGTTATTTTTTCAATCCTCTATTGAAATGTCCTGTTTGTATCTAAAGGTTTTAGTGGAAAATATAAGTTATTAGAGAGCAGATATGAGAATCTGTGGTTGTGCCTATATCTTGGCCATATCTGTAAATGATAGAAAGTATCATCATTTTGTAATTTTCTATGTTGTTGCTGAAATTCAAGCAACTACCTTGAATTCCTATTCACTGTAAAATAGTATAGACTTGGCATTTAGTAATTGAAAATATCAGTGATAGAACAGATCCATACTTGTTCCTAGCTTCCTACAACCTCTGAATGCTATAGGAGATACTGTATATATTACCTTTCCTAGTTTTATTATTCAGTTACTGTATGTTACCACCTGCAACCACTCTATTCAAGTGGTCTGGGTTTGGCAAACAGCAACATTAATTACAGTACTTCTGATAATAAAGTTGAGGAATCCCCAAGGAACTGCAGATAGGAGCATGTTTGTCAGATACAAACAGAAGTTTTCTCTTTAATTTTGTTGGAAAGGGGGAGACATTGTGAATTTTGAAGACCAGGGGATAAAATGTCAGTAAGTATGAATGTATTCTTTATTATTGTTAAAATCCTTTAACAACTTATATTGTTTGAATAAATATAAAAAGAACTAAAAATAAAACAAATTACAAACAAGAATAAAAAATCAGAACATGACTAATAACAGGCAAAATAAAAGAATAAAAATATGAACCATCTAGGTATATCAACTATATATCAAGTATGAAACAATATATGAAAGTTAAAATTAAAACAAAGAAACCATTATTTTAATTGTCATGAAATCCAGTCCAGAAGGATACAATATTTTTATTCACTTGACCAATGAAAAAACAGAGAAGAATATATCTGATTTTCTGAAACATTCTTAAGAAGAGCAAGAAACTGTCATTTTAAAACCATCTAAAAGAAATGTTCATTGAAGGGTTTCCAATGAAGATCAGAAATTAAGTTTAAAAGAACAACTTTGAACCATTTTTGCACAAAGCATAATCCACAAGTTGATTTTTTTCCCATTCTTACACAGAGTAGTATTGATTTCTCTCAAAAATGAATAGTGTAGAATTACAATCCTGTTCCATGATCTTCTGTGAGGGGAAGCTGGGCAAATATATTGGTGGCAGCTATTTTGTCAACAAAACACCTTCAGCAAATAAGAGTTATTTATCTTGTAGTTGCTATATTTCATTATTGCTTTATTCCTTTAGTCTGTCTTCAACTCAATATTATAAGGACTCTTAAGAAAATAGGAAAACAGCTCTGTTTCATATGCTCATAATTATATAAGCAAATCACTGCACACTGAATTTCAAGAAATGTCTTGTTTGTGTGTATTTTCATATGCAAAGTATAACACAGCACATCTAGCCAAACTGTACAAATCCGGCTTTCCATGAAATTTCAGGCTTATTTAATGAAGCCTCTGTGGGATTCCAGTACATCTGCCATTCCGGAAAAACTGTTATAAATTTACATTGTTATAATTCTGAAAAAAATAATAAATATGGAGAAATATAAAAAGGTTCATGGCTTATTATTCTTTAATGTTATGTAAATGAATAAGAGGATGGGGAAAGGGAAGAGGAAGAAACAAGAAGAATTAGATCAAACGATGGGGATGATTTCAAAATATATATGATTCCAGAAGAAAATACCATACAGTGGGAGCTTTATCATACAGATTTGACAAAGGTCAGTTTGCACAAACTACAGCAGGCAATCTAGACAAATTCAGACATGTCTACCAAGTTTTGTTCTCTACCAAGTTTTGATATTATATAAGACAGATAATATTGATAATCAATGAAAGAAGCATAGTTATATTAGCAATAGCAACCAAGGAACATCCATTGTTAAGGATAATTAGGTTTAGGGCACTAATGAAACTAGATTCTACTTCTGGAGCATGTCTCAAGATCCATTTGGTGTGGGCGCTAACCCGAGTGTAGACGCCAGGGCGTTTGGGGGCAGCACAGACATCTCCCCAGCTCACTACACCAGCCAAAACCCAATCTCCATTCCATGGACAAAGCAATGGTCCCCCTGAGTCCCCCTGTAAAATAAAGAAATAAAGCATTACTCTCCAAGAATATAACATGAATTTTCTGTCAGAAAGGGTTCTTACATATGACTGATAGGTGAATCTTACTTCGACACTAGAAATATGATCATATCATACTATCCAAAGGCTGTGAGCAAGACAGTTTGGGGGGACAAATTACTCTGTATTTCAAGAAAAAAATGATGGGAGGGTTCAGAAGGAATAATTTTACTGACTTCCACTCATGTCTCACAGCATCTTCTACATGGGGCAATTGCCTCTCTCCACCTAATGGTAAACTGATCTTGTTCTATCAGCATACTTGTAACAAAAGCAAATATTGAAAACATTCACAAAATCAAAAAGGGAATAAATCTTGCTCAGGGAAATAGATATATACAAATAAAACAAATAGATGTATACAAACAAAATACCTTAACAGCAATTTCACTAGCAGATGTCTTTACAATGGAAAGGAACTAGCTCACATTAAAAGGTGCATTAAAATGTATGAGGCATACAGAAGCCACAATGTTTATTTAGTTGTTCAATACATATTATGACCTGGTGCTACATTGCAGAATGTTTAATGGTGTTTAAATGTTTAATTTAATATTCTTAACCAGTCCCTTGAAAATTTGATATCTATATTCAAGAAACATCCTAGAATTTATGAATAATTTTGGTAATATAGCAAGTTCCTGTCCTCACCCCAGCTCCTGCCAATCTAGTGGTTCGAAAGTGTTCAAATGCAAGTAGATCAATATGTAGCACTTCAGTGGGAAGATAACAGCACTTCATAACGTCATGCTGGCCACATGACCATGGAAATGTCTTTGGACAGTGCTGGCTCAATGGCCTTGAAACAGAGATGAGTACCCCCCCATAGTCGGCAATATAGACTAGGAGAGTAAAATCTGCAGAAACTCATTTACCTTTCCCTTTACTTATATGTATAGTTGGGGGGGAAATGCCAGCTGCTTAGAAAAATAAGATTGGGAAAAAAAGAATGTTGTATTCAGTATGATGTAAAGGTTAGGTTACTAGGCTAAAAACCAGGAGACTGTGAGTTCTAGCCCAACCCTAGGCACAAAACTAGCTGGGTAGCCTTGGCCAAGTCATTCTCTCTAAGCCCTAGAAAGAAGGCAAGGGCAAGCCACTCCCAACAAAATCTTGCTAAGAAAAGGGACTTGACACGGAAATCAACAGAAATCAACAATGACTCAAAAGCATATGCACACAAATTATTATTACCTGGCAAGCATCCTTCTTTCCTTCCATGTAACCTGCACATATCATGTCATCTTTTATTATGGTCGCCATCCCAAGCTCCTTAAAGTCACTGTAAAGAGTCTCACAGGTAGCCCTGTCAATAAGGGGAAGAAGTACTTCCTGCAAAATCTCGGGTTCAGGAAGTGGGACTGAGAGAAAGAGAAAAGAAAGTTATTTCTTCAGATTCCATCAAAGGAAAAAGCAGAACATCTAGGTAAAAGAAGGAATTTCAACAAACTGAACAGCTTGTCAATGTATTTACTGCTGCTGAAATTTAAACAAATTTAAACAATTATTCATCAAATATTATACCTGTTCTTCTTTAAACAATTATTTAAATTACACAAATTCTAAATAATATTAAAGGTGCATAAGCTCCTTTTCACCTGCATGTGTCCAGGCAGTTATTAAAATCCTTGATAACTTAATTCTATTTTTACTCATTGTTTTTCCTCCAGAAAAAATATCCTTAATGTCAGGCTTTCTGAATCCACCTGAAACACTTGCTCCATTCCAACAAAGCCAATTAGTAGAAGTTGGGGGCAGGGTAAGGTTCTATTTATTTTTGTATTGATGTTTTATTATTATTATTATTATTTTGGTGTTAAGGATTTTGTGCTTAGCTTGTTTCTGCCTTGTATTTAAGATACAAGGTTTTTTTTAAAGGTCTAAAAAACCCCAGCCATTGGATAAAACGGGTTCACACTTATGACAACATAACTCATTTAATGACTACAGTGACTCACTTAATAACCATCATAAAAATGGTCATAGAATCGAGGCTGGTCATGCAATGCCTTGACTTACAATCACAACTTACAACCAAACTTCTGATGCCGATTTTGATTATAAGTCAAGGACTGTATTTCTACTAATAATTTTGGAACATATATACCTATGAGTAGCTACAAACACCAACAGATATGTGATTGATATACAGTATATATATATATATATATATATATATATATATAGAAATAATATAGAAATATATCTGATAGCCTCACCTTGTGATTTAATGTTCCCCCATCCTGCAACCCAACAACCCAATCTGGGAGGGAAGACAATGGAAAGTCCTGGTAAACAGGCAGGCTGGATACGCTGGGTGAAATTCACAGAGCTTTCAAGTTCCATAAGTGCAATATCATTGCCTTTTGCGAGCCCAGTGTAGTTGGAGTGGATGATAATTTGCTTCACATTCACTAGTACCGACTCTGGTCCCGGATAGGAGAGATTGTAGGATCCCAAAAGAACGGCAAATAGAGAGGGATCTGAGAGACTGTAGACAGAGAAATTGGCTAATAAAACATAAGCAGGAATATGAGAATGAAAACAGATATATTGTTTAAAATTCAGCTAGGAAGAGGAGGAGGTTGAAATTAGGTAGTTAAGAGAAAGTTAAAAAAGTATTTTAATTGTGGTGAGGAAATAGGAAAAGAAATCTTGTGGGGAGATTGGGCTTTATGCCTCAATAATTTAAAAAAAAACATGATAGAATCTATTAGAAAAGGTGTGACTGAAAACTCACTTCCTTAAGAATGGGAGAACAGTGTTAGTCATGAGTGTCAAATATTAGCTTTCTCCATGAAAGAATGGTAGAAACTGACCTCCAGGATGCTAGATCTCTTGGTAAAGGAAATGAAATTTTATAAATTAATTTCAGAAGTCTGAGAATCAACCCTGTGGGGTTTTGTATGAAGGGAGTGAAGTTTGGAAACTGTTCTCACCTGCTAAAGCAATGTGCTGCTGTGAGAACCCAGCGTGAGGCAATGAGGGTTCCCCCACACTGATGTGAGTCTAAAATCTGTATGCTGGCCTGCCATGGCCATGAACCCACCTCAGCCTCTGTACCTCCTACTATTCGGGCAGGGGGGATAAATCGGCCACAAGCTGTGGGGAGAGCAAGATAGGCAGGTTAGTGTCTGGGTCCTGAGTTCCATGCAGTTGAACTCTATGGAAAACTTTATTCACCTGGAGGTGGCTGGGCCTCTGTAATGCCTGTGAAGACAAGAAGAAAAACATAAAAAGAGACTGAATGGACCAAGAAGGGTAGCCAAAGATAAAACAAAATATGTTACATTGGATCACTTTTTAGATTAGCAATGTCTATGATGACATTGTTTAGACTTAATTATTCATTAATTAATAATTAACATATGAGACTTGGAACTTTAAAAATAAGCTGTGTGTCATTTAAAAATGGTCATTCCCATTTTAGCACATATCACTACTTCACTTATCTGTAGTAAATAAAGGTACAGATATGAAGGAATTCTTGACCCAATACCATCCAATGAGTTTCAGGGCTTGTGAGGATTTGTGTGAGATAAAAGGAGTAAGACAACTTCAGCACTTTTTAAAAATCAAACTAAAAGATTACTTTGATTCCAAAATAAAATGAAGTTGATGAGAAATAAATGAGGAAATAATATAATGTATGCATATGTGTATGGATAATGAGGACATAAGGATGGTGTGTAACACTAGATAGATCAATTTTATTTTTTCATATTTCCTCTCTCCATTTTCTTTTGCTTCCTTCTTATTTCATCTCCATTCTTTCCTTAATACCATGTTTCCCTGAAAATAAAACCTTCCTCAAAATAAGCCCTAACTTGATTTTTGGGGGTGGGCCTAATATAAGCCCTACCCCCAAAATAGGCCCCAGTTATGGGGTGAGGCAAATCAAGCTAGGGTGGGGATGGGGGATGGAGCTGCCCCACGTGCCCTGCACCCACTTACCTGGCAGACAGGCCTCTCCTTCCTAGCCCACTTCTTCTGCGGTGTCCCCAGGCTGCATTTCACATTCTTGCCATTCTGCAAGGCCTCTGCAACCGAGAACCAAGCTATAGATTGAATCCATTGTTCTATTATTGGCTGCAGAGGCCTTCCGGAAAGGCCTGACTGTGAAATGCTCCATTCTGAGCTACAGAATGAAGCTGCTCCTTCAGTCACAGAAGGAGTGGGCTGGCTGGGTAGGGCTGTCGGTGCCAGAGGTGAATAGAAAAGCCAGCCCAGAAAAATAAGACCTAGTGCCTGTTTTGGAGGATAATAATAATAATAATAATAATAATAATAATAATAATAATAATAATAATAATAATAATAATAGTAGTAGTAGTAGTAGTAGTAGTAGTAGTAGTAGTAGTAGTAGTAGAAGTAGAAGTAGTAGTAGTAGCCGGTCTTATTGTTGGGGAAACATGGTAGCAATACCACTTAGATTTATATACTATTCCACAGTGCTTTACAGCCCTCTCTAAGCGGTTTACAGAGTCAGCATATTTCCCCCAACAATCTGGATCCTCATTTTACCGATCTTGGAAGGATGGAAGGCTGAGTCAACCTTAATGCTGCATATGTTGAAAGGGAATAGTGTGATGGATAGGTTTATAAGCATGTATGTTTGCCCTGTACATGAAATTAAGCAAAGCATATGTCTCTGTTTCAAATGTGGGCATCCATAATCTGTACCATTGTTTCCTTTTCCATCAGATCCTACTTAGTAACAAAATAATAATGAAGCTGGGTAACAAAATAATAATAAAACCAATAACATACATATTGCTGTACCCAAGAAATTTCAGGAATCAATATTTTACAAAAAGTTCCCCCAAATCTCCTTAAATGACTTCCTATGTCATTTTGGGGAGCCGCAAAGGTAATAGGGAAAAAAATGCAACCAGAAGAAATGATTTATCTGTGCTATGGTATCATCTCTATTTTTAAGAATAGTTTTGGAAAATGCATGTCTTATGGTCAGTTTTTTTTAAAAAACAAAAAACAAAAACAAAATAGTATGTGCAATATCAGTAGCTTTCTTTCACTGCTGGAAAAATATGCCTACCAGCTCCTTGAGGAAGGCAGGGAAAATAATTAGACAAACAGAAGTTAAAAAGCATTCCTGAAGGACCATTGGAATGGATCAATTTCACCAATTTTACTACTGGTAAATGGATAACTTGCAATTTCTCATATTCTTAATCACATCTATTTTATGAAAAGATGGTCTGTCCTGGAAACAATTTTGTAAAAGTACCCAAAACATGTGGCCCCCAGAGCACAATGATTTTTGACTACTAATTTAGTTTATACCTTATTTATTTTCCTTTTTTGTCCATATATGTATGTGAGAAAAGACAGAAATAGCAAGAAGGAAGAAAAGGTTTCAAAACTAACCCAGGCCAGGCCCACAGAATGTCAGGAGTCATACTTTTCCCGTTTTACTCTTATCCGTATGTAAATATATCTAAATGTACGTGAAAACATTTGAATCTAGATTTCTGAGTCCAAAGCCAACATTCTGTCTAACATTTTGTAAGAGACAGAATTACTGAGCTTAACATTAAATAGGAACACAGTAGCACGTCTTTACTAATTTTCCTCAGAACACACAAAAACTAGTTGTTACAAACAGTTTCCAGGTGGTGAATCAGTTCCTTTCAAACTGTAAAAGAAAATTTCTATGGCAGGATAAAAAAGTAATTTTGTCCCATTTCAAGAGTAGCCCAAATGATAATTCTTTATATTTCCTTGATCCATTGCTGAATGTAATCCTAGATCCAATGCACAGCAACATCCTCTCTGTAAGTGAAGAAACCTTGCAGTGGAATGATAAACTAGCTTTAGCAATAGATGACCCCAGTAGTGGGATTCATCTGGTTCGCACCAGTTCAGCAGAACTGGTAACTAATTTTTTGTTGCCCATGCCCAGAATGGACTTCCGGAAGCAGCATCCACCCAGAGAACTGGTTGTTCACATATTTGAATCCCACCATTAGATGACAGCCCATATATGATAAGGTTTAGAGTGCCCAGTTAGCACCATGCATTGACATCATGGGGTCGTGATGGGTCGGACACGACTTCGCAATTAACAACAACAATGACATCATAAATTGAAGTATCGTTTCAAGGGAAATTCTAGACAACAACGAAGAAGCAGCTGTCTCTGTATCTCTTTGCTACCATCTAGTGATTTTCCATATTTTTGCAGCCAAAATATGGTACACCTACACTTTACCATGAAAATCAAGTGTAATCTTGGATTCGCTGTAATTAAAGTATGGTAGTCAAATCAATCGACAGATAGACAGACAACGTGAATTTTCCCCTTTCATTTCATATTTCTGAATTTACACTTAAGCCTTTCACCTTTAAAGTTTTCTACATTTAATTTAAACTTTTATGCTTTCTTACTTATATGATGATAATTGTGCATACTATACTGATTCTGAGGTTACAAATGTAATAAATAATTGTATTCAATGGCATTTTTGAAATGGCAGTAAGCAAGGGAAATAAACTTTATAAATACATTTATAAATAAATCTTTTAGCTTGTACCTCCTAATATTGAAGAAAACAGATATATAATTGTTGACTCTACTTCCTACAGCTCTGAACTATGTAGATTGGATTAAGAGAGTTGGGTCTAGAAGGTCATTGGGTTGCCCTTGTAAATAATTTCTAATATTTATCTAATATTTATTTAGATTCTGAAAAAACACTTAGTCCTAAAGGTAAATTTTTAAAAAAGGGAGAAAGAAGGCATCTGTAATTTAAACCTCAGGAAATACTACATTAACAAGAGTATGAATCATGAATAATCACAGCTGAATAAATCTTATCAATTCAAACTTTACAAAAACATATTAATTCCAAACATACTTTTAAAATATCCAATAAAACAAAACAAACCCTTTCTCAGAATCTAAATAATAAATTCAAATTATTTTTAGTAAAAAAAAAAAAAAAGAACATTACTTAAAACTCTGCTATTTAACAATCCTGTATAAAGCCAGCCTCAGCTAGATATACAACAGTTGGAAGAATGCCCTGGAATCTATGAGTCAAAGTAACTATTTTGTTATCTACATTTAGCAAACAAATGCATATATAATCGGAACACCCAGTAGATTCTTTCCCCGACTTCAGAAATTTCTCGCCTTAAAAATAAAAGAATTTCTTTTAAAAAATGTTTTGATTAAAATAGGAAAGAAATACCTAATATATTTTCATATATTATATTACCAGGTCTAGGGTCTTACCCAATTGCATTCATTTAACAGTAGAACCATTTCTAAAATCAAAACAACTAAAATAAAATTAGTAACCTGCCCTGGGCTAAATAGGCTAAACCAGGGATCTTCAAACTTGGCCCTTTTATGACTTGTGGACTTCAACTCCCAGAATTCCTCAGCCAGCATGCCTGGCTGAGGAATTCTGGGAGTTGAAATCCACAAGTCATAAAAGGGCCAAGTTTGAAGACCCCTGGGCTAAACTTTACCTTTTGTAAAAAAAAAAAAGGGGGGGGATTTCTCTCATCTGTTTATGTTTAATTTTGTATTAATTTTTTCAAAGTAATAAAAAATTGGGTGCCTAGTAAACAAGAAAGGAGGGATGAACCTCTTTGTATTTTATACACCCACCTGTTTTGAAAAAAATAAGTGCCTTAAAGAAAAAAAATTATCTTACCCATCAGAAGACAGAGAAGGGCCAGTCCTTCAATCCCAAGAAATCTCACCATCTTTGTTTATGAGTCTATCTTGACTGACTTTAAGTCAAGTAATAAAAGAAGAAAGAAGTTAAAAGGTAGACAAAGCATAGAAGAATATGAATAACTGTCACTGTACTCTGACCTCCTTTTGTAAACTTTATACTCCCTATATAGCTCCTCCTAGCATCTTAAAGGAAACAGTTTGTTGTTTTTGTTTACCAGGGTAGGGAGGAGCCTTTTTAATTGTATTATTCAAAGAAATGGGTAGGACTGTAAGAACCCAGATAGATCAAAGACCAATCAAGTATTTACAAAGAGCATAAAAGGAGTACAGAAAAGCAACTGTGTTATGTGACTGTTCATTCCAGAGTGGCCATCTTTCCAAAGAATACTGTATTTGAACATAGGGTGTGCATTTAAGTTTTCTGACTTAATATACCTTTACAGATTTCTGGGACCGTTCATGTCCTACTGACCCCACTGATTGGAGCTTCTGGATGTAGTATAATGACTGTGGAGGGCACCATATTTGTAAAACATCACAGGTCTTTTCTTGGAAAAGCAAACTTACAATAATTTCATATTTGAGATGGAAAAACCAGCAATGGACCCACTGTAGGCCCATGGATTGGTTCTTCTTCAGTAAAGTTATTTGTGCCCCAGAAACAATGAAGTTCTTTTTATCTGTCTAAGAATGTAACATGAACTGTACAATGAAATAGCTATGCAGCCTGTATGTCTTGTATTCTGTCTGTTCAAAATCATATAGTCAATTATTGTTCAAGTCTGATTCAGCTTATGATGACTTTATGGATCCGTTTGTTTGTTTGTTTGTTTGTTTATATCCTGACTTTATTATTTTTATAAATATCACAAGATGGCGAACAAACCCAATACTCCTTCTCAGGGCTTTTTTTGTCATAGAACGTCCAGAACGGAGTTCCGGCACCTTTTTCGGATGGAACCTTATAGGGTAGGCAAGGCAGGTTGTATGACATGTGTGAGTTCCGGCACCTTTTTTTTTTTTTTTTTACAAAAAAAGCACTGCTCCTTCCTCCTCCATGCGGGTTTCTCAGCAACAGTATGGAGATAGTTTCTCATTGTGTTCTGCTGTGGAAAAATATCCGCTGGAAGATCTGTTCCTAGCTAAGTCCAAATGAATCAGGCACAATGTCAAAGCAAGAAGCAAGAGTTTGAAATCATTAAGTACACTATACATTTATGTGATAATTTCCATACAATATGTGAAGTGCATACAAGTTGTTAAAGCCCATCTAGACATTTTCAACATTCCCTTATCTTATTCTATTCTTCTACCAGAGTTTTACTATCTAAATCAAATTGTAGACTAACAGTACTTATAGCATCCCTTCTAATTCCATGAATAAACAACCAAGCATTCATGTGTGAAGGTTTGCCTGATATCTTTAGCTTATCTCTAGGTCAATCCATTCTCCAGTTCTTCTCTTTTTATCTGCTTTTAATTATTACAATGAAAGAGCTAGCTTGATATTTTTTTTAAAAAAAAACAAGTTTTATTAATTTTCCATTTTTACAAAGCTTCAGGTATTTAAGGAAGCAACATGGTGGTTGGGTAATACATAGTCTAATAACACGCTTATCCATACATATATCAGTTTACATCATCAAAAGTTTCCTCTCTGTATCCCTTAGTTATTATACCAAATTCACATTAATAAATTGCTAGTTATAACTCAATCATTTAAAACATTTATAAACAACTTTTAAATTATTTGTCTCCAAATCATGTTTTTGACTTTTGTCTGGTTTTAATTACAATATTTCAGTTGTCATAGTGTCTAATAATATTTAAGTTTCGGATAACCCATGGTTCCCTTAGTTCATGCAAAATAATTTCATGTCTAAAATACACTTATTATTTATTCCAGTAGATTCTTAGTTTATTTCACAGTCATATTCTAATTCTCATTCTAATATCATCACTTACTTATAAAATAACCTGTATCCTCTAAATCCATCTTCCATTTGTAATTCAAAACAATTATTTGAATAACTAATTTATTTCCCTTATAAATATAAATTCTAAATGTTAAATCAAATAACATCTTTTAACATCTCCTTATCTCATTACGTAGAATTTAAAGCTCCTCCATTAAATATCACATAAAGAAAACCATCTTAAGTCTAACTCTGGCCTTCCTTTTGTGCCAAGCTGGCTTCCATAAAAAAGCTTTTAGATCCTCAAGTGGCTCTCCCTTCATTCCTGCATATATCATTTGAATCAGGGGAGACCATCCAATCATCAGCCTGTCAAGGAAGCTAGTCCCTTCACAATCATTGAATTGTTGGCCAAATGGTTTAGGTCTCCATATTTGAGTTAATGCATTTATCATACGTTGAGGCTGGTCTTCTTCTGGTTTCGGCTGGTTCAGATAAAAGGTCATGTTCAATGTTGTAGTTGTTTTGGGATCATCTGGGTTGTCTAAAATCTCAGTATATTGTATATGTAAGTCCTCTGCATGTTCCATCTTAGCATTGCTTTGTTGAGTTTCTGTTGTTGTTGTAGTTATAAAGTCTTTAAGTGAAGTTAAAGTTTGGGTGTCGGAGTTCTGAGTAGATTGTAGCTGGCATTCTTTAAAATCCACTTAGTTATTAGTTCCTTCTTCTTCTATTGCTTTTGGGGATGTAGATTCATTTGATGAGGTTGAAGCTGCGTTTTGTAGCTTTAAAGTGGCACATACGTCTTTCATTCTAGAATTCACTAGCTCAGTGGCCTCTAGGATTTTTTCGAGTATAAGTTTGACATTAAGCTGTGGGTGGTGTTCCTCCATTTCTGTAGTGTTTACAAATAGTCCTTTAGTGGAGGCTATTTTTAATAAAAGTCAATAACTATCCACCTCCACTGTAAAGGGATATTTTCTCCACCCAGCTGTTTCAAGTTCTTATCTTTTGTTGCTGTCAAGAACAAGTTTTAGTCTCAGGAGTCTCCCAGTCAGAAAAGGATTATAATAATAATAATAATAATAATAATAATAATAATAATAATAATAATAATAATAATAATAATAATAATAATTATTATTATTATTATTATTATTATTATTATTATTATTATTTCACTTGCTGTACCAAATTTTACCACAAGATGTCCCCAGTAACATACAGAATAGAGCTTTTATCCAGTTCAAGAGAGGGGGAAAAAAGAATATTCCCCCCCTTTCTTTTTAGCTTGGCAAAAAAGTTAAACAATAAGTTTTTATAGTAGTACAGAGCTTTTAGGGAGCCCAGGTATCCAGATATTTACAAGTCCAGGTATGTAGTCATTTGATCTTATTGTTTTTGTTTGTTTGTTTGTTTTTTGGCTTTGTGTTCCTGGGGTAAGCAGAAGCTGCGGAATTAAGCTGGGGGAAAAGGGTATTTTGAGGCTTTTTACAGGAAAATAGTTGGGAAAGAAAGAAGGAAAAGTAAGATCTCACCCAACTCCTCCAGTTGCTTCATCAGGCTTATTAGTGCTTTGGGCTTTTGGCTGGTGCGACTAAGTGAGCGGCCATGTTAATGGCCGTTCTTTTCTTCTTCGGTCCTGAGGAGTTGCCGCAGATCAAATGGAGAGGCTGCCGCCCCTCCGCGATCTGGCAAAATCCTCTCCAACAGTGGGCGACTTTCGACCCTTTCCAGGGTCTCCCGATAGCAGGGAGAGCAATCTCACCGCGCATCCGCCAGCACCGCGAACCGGAACTGGAAGCCAAAAGAGCTAGCGATGTAGTGTCCGAGGTATCAGACTAGGAGACTGTGAGTTCTAGTCCCAGTTCAGTACAAAGCCAGCTCAGTAAACTTGGACATGCACACAGTCTTTCTCAGCCCTATGAAGGAGGCAAGGACAACCTATTTCCAAAATTTTGCCAAGTATTCTACAGGGACTAGTCCCGGCAGCCCAAGTAGTAAACACTGACTCAAAGGCACGCCCTTCCCCCTATCCCCCCCAAAGAGCTACTTTTATAGTGATTACATAAATTATATCAACAAACAAACAAAAAAAAACACTATTTCCCAAACAGTGGGAAATCTGAAAATACAAACCCAAAAATAGAACTGATATAAGCAAATTCAGAGAAAATAAAGATTTTTATTTTTTATTAATTTTATACATTTATAATTTAATTGTTTATTGTCATCTTTTCTATTAGCCTCTCCTATTATTATCATATGATTATATTACTTTGCTTCTGTATGTACACTGAGACCTTATGCCCCAAAGACAAACTCCTTGTGGGTCCAATCACACCTGGCCAATAAAGCATTCTATTCTAAAATACATCTGATGCACTTTTATAATTTAAAGCATTTCCTCTCTCTCTCTCTCAAAGAAACAAACAATACATTAAGAATTAAATGATTTGCAGCTCCTGAACACCAAAACAAAAAACAACAATAACATAAAGATAAAGATAAGGAAGAAAAAAAAGTACAGGAAAATCTGGAAATATCAGTTAGTCACCACTAGGTGGCAATATTGACATTATGTTTTCATTTTCTTGCACATGCAGAAACCTATAGCTAATGTAAATTTTCTGTTGGTCTAATACAGGGGTAGGCAACCTTGGCTCTTTTATGACTCGTGAACTTCAACTCCCAGAATTCCTGAGCCAGCATGGCTCAGCTTGGAAACCTCTCCCTTTTCCCTCAGCATGGCTGGCTCAGGAATTCTGGGAGTTGAAGTCCATGAGTCATAAAAGAGCCAAGGTTGCCTATCCCTGGTCTAATACATAAGTCCTATATTTCTTTTTGAACATCTTTTGAGTTCTACTCCTTCAGCTTTTGCTTTTCAAATTAGTATCTTTAGGCTTGTGTTCCATATGACAACATATTAACTTTTCCAAGAATTTTGAGTCCGCACAATATATTTAAGCTGGATATCCAAATAACCTTTTTTGAAGGGTTCCCATAATATGTTCAGCTATAAACTAATAAAACAAGCAAAATTTGCACAACATAACTAAGACATGTGTATTGATATCCACCTAACTGCAATTCGATATTTAACAAAATTTAGCATATTGAATAAGAGCAATTGCAACTCCTAGGTGAAGAAAATCATATTTGGACTGTAATTGGCAGCACAGTTATAGAGGTTTTTGCATTTTTTTAACTGATATCTAGCTGGTTTTAATGATATGATAGCCTTATTTTCAAAATCTTGTTTCTTAGGTTTGGGGTTTTTTTGGGGGGGGGTCTTTTAATATGAATATTAAGCCTAGTCAAAGCTTCCTCTTCATAACAGGAGATTGGAATTATACATATAAGAATATGGAAAGTCATATAGAATATAACTTTGTAGTTCCAGATCCTAAGTACTGTAAAATAAACTCTATGGAAAAACTGGAACAGTGTTAGACAGTCATTATGTAGGGAGTAAAAATCTGGACAACCCCTAGATTGAAGTAGAGAGTTATTTTTTTCTACCTTCTTGGTATCCATTGGTAGCTATATTTTTTTAGCCAAGATCTGCCCTTTCACTGATCTGCTTGAGCATTAGGTTATCTATACATTTTGCTTAACAAGATAATATTTAATTAACAGAGTAGTAAAAGCCAATGAGGGTCCCTATTGGATGAAGAGAACTGGCTTATCACTTCCATTCTGTCTGTCCGTCCGTCCGTCCGTCCGTCCGTCCGTCCATCCATCCATCCATCCCTCTAAAGATGAGGCCAACAAGTCAAACTCAACTCAAAGGAGACTTTGTGGAAAAGAAAAGAAAAAAAAGTACTACTCTTACATTGAGTACAGGGGTGGGACCCTTGGCAGGGCAACTGAAAATTGATTGATTCGTCATGTGCCATCAAGTCATTGACTCTTAACAACCAGATAGTTATTTTTCATGATGATCTGACCCTAACCTGATCCTTCAGCTGTTCTAACAGTGCACTCTTTGCTGCTTCTCATTCCTCCCACTTTTCCCAGCATTAAAGCATTCTTTACAGAGTTGGATTGTCCCATAATGTGTCCAGAGTAGGATAATTGAAGTCTGATCATTTGTGTCTTAAGTGAGAACTATGAGTAGATTTATTTGATGATCCATCCATTTGTTCTCTTGGCTGTTCACAGAAATTCTCATGAATCTTCTCCAACACAAAGTTCAAAAGCATTAATACTCTTCCTATCTTGCTTCTTTAAATTCCAACTTTCACTTCCATAGAGTCTCACAGGGAATACTATAACTTGCACAATTCTGATCTTTTAGGTACAATATAGATCCATCACAGCATTTGAATATATTTTCCAAGGCCTTCAATGTTGCTCTAAATAATTCAATTAATCACTCTGGCATCTCCTTCAATGCTGTCCAGATTATCAAAATGTCTGCATGGTCCACCCCAGGAGATCCCTCCCCCCATTTATCTTTTGGTAAAGGGGCTTGCAGTGTGCTTCCAGTCTTCCTGTGTCTTCCACTTCTGTCTGTCAACTTGCAACTCCAAGTTCAAACATTATTACCTGACGATTCGGTTTATTGACTATACCCACATTGCAGGAATTTTAAATTAAAAAACTGATTTTTGAAAGAAAGAAAGAAAGAAAGAAAGAAAGAAAGAAAGCTCAGTTCAATTTCAGGTGTGGATATTTCTGCATGTCTATTTGCACAGAAGAGATGAAAATGATTTTACATGAATGTTCTTCCAGCACTGCACGCCAAGAGAAAACTATGCAAACTTCAGCGTGGAACTGAATTCCGGATCAAAAACGCGTTCGCCTTCTTAGCACGGTCCGATTCTTCTCCTCCCATAAACGGCTCTTTACTCTCCTCCCTCGCGTCATCTTTCCATCAACCTTGAGACTTTGGTGAACCAATCCGCGCCACCTTTTTTATCTCTCTCCAGCATGGGGAAGTAGCGATGCTTTCTGCCTCCAACATGCTTCTTTTCACTTTCGCTTTTAACTCCTTCGCTCCAAACGTTACCGAGCCTGGCCTGGAACAGGTAAGAGAGCAGGGGGTGGGGTCGCTTTCTTTTAAGGACTTCCCCCCCCCCCCCCGTCCCTTCTGCCGCCTGATCCTCCTTAAGCTGTGCTTTGTCAAGTTCAGCTGACCGGGAAGAAAGCGTCTCAGATAAGATGTTTACAGCTTCAGATAAACATAGAGGATGGGGCAAAGCTTGTTTTCAAATCCTCCACATGTGAGAATTAGTAATAAGGCCTAGGCAGGATGGATTAGACCCAGAGAAAATCAGTCGGACAAATTGCTATTCCAGCATCTTATCTGCCACTCCTTAAATCCATGTTCTATTTTAATCATCCTTCCTTATCTTTTTTCTGGAGGGCAACTTGTAGGAAAAATAGTATAAATACTGGTTCTCTGTGTGGATGTTGCTTCCAGAAGTCCATTCTGGGCCTGGGCAACAACAACAACAACAAAAATTAGCTATCAGTTCTACGGAACTGGTATGTGTGTATGTATGTATAGATATATATAGATATATTAGTAATAAGGCCTAGGCAGGATGGATTAGACCCAGAGAAAATCAGTTGGACAAATTGTTATTCCAGTTTATTGGTTATTATAGCATACCCAACTTCTTCCCGAAGGAACAGAGATGCTGTGAGATGAGCGCCATATTAATTTGATTAAATAAATATATAGCAAGAAGTAGTCTTGCCCAATAACTTCTTCAGCAGTGTCATTAATTATTAATAAATTCATTACTTTGTCAATCCCAAAGCAGTCTTTCACAAGAGAGTGTTGTCCAAATTGTTGGACTTCAAAATCCCAAAATTTTCAGTCAGTAAAATGGCTGGGAATTCTGGGAGATGAAGTCCAATAGATGCAGGGGGGGCACTTTTAAGAAAGATACTTTGAAGTGACATTGCAAGTCTATACAGTTGTGTGGGGGACTTCCTTTGTGTGAGACTTTGGATTAATTTAACTAATTCTTCATTCTGACGAATTCTTCAATTTGCCCATCTCTTAACTCCCATGAATCAAGTTCAAGTCTTGACATTTCTTAAAATCACACCTTAATTTTGACAATCCCATAGAGATAGTTTTTTACACCTGTTTGGGGACATTTTTTTCAACTTCCCAGTCTAGTCTCTCCTTTATTTCCTGGTGGTGTCTCATCCAAATACTAAACAGGCAAAATTTCATTTAGCTGTTTGAGATCAGACAAGGTCAATTGCTTTTACCTAGCTTGGTCTACTCTAAAAGTGTAGGTTTTTTTAAAAAAAAAACCTAGAAGTCTTACTAATTGTAAGTAAGTACCACTACTGGTTTAGCAATCAGAATTGGCTGCAAGAACAAAAAGATAATGTAAGAAAATTCTAAATGGAGGGAATCAAAATAAGTCTTCCTAATAGCAATTGTATTGTTCATAATCTATTTTATCACAAAAGGACAGAAATGTCTGCTGTTGTGTTCTTTGTCCTAATCTTTGTTATCTGGAGGTACCTATCCACTAAGAACAGCCAGATACAGTACTCAACTATGAATTCCCAATTTTAGCTCCAACAGGTTCCTCATATAGGGAAATAATGTTATAATATAATAATACAATACAATACAATACAATACAATTAATATTGCTAACTAACTGCTTTTGCCTCAATGCTTAATAATGTGAGGATTTTTATGAGTTCATTGAACTAAAGTGATATGGTTTGGTGTCACATGCTTCAATAGTTACTTCAGAATGAAAATGTGAAGAGGAACATGTGAAAGTCGTATTATTTCCTGACAGGCTTTTCTTGTTTGGCTGGCTCTTTTTATGTTCCCACCCTTGCCAATCACAGTAAAATCCAATGCAATTTTTTAAAAAAATGAACCTAACATTAAAGCAGTCAGAAACAAAAGCAAAAACTATGGGTATGGTTGAGTAGAGCCAGCCCTGAAATAGTGGGTCGATTGTGTTACAGAAATAGAAGCTGAAAGTTATTATAAAACACTTTGTCTCTAGCAGTAGGAAACAGGGACAGATGTTCAGAAGAGTGGAAGAATCAATTTTGTTCTCTTTCTAATTTGTATGGTAATGAAAGCTATGGTGTTCTAAAACAAAAAGTGGTATGTTTTAACATTTTCTCTTTGGCTTGCTCAACTTGGAACTTTTTTTCGAGTTCACTTGTTAGAAAGATTCATCTTAAGAAGTTACTGTCAAAGATGGAAACCAAATTATATAATATTTGGAGAACTTCCTTACAAAAACACTTTGTGTTATAAATACTTTGTATTTCTCACCTCAAAGCCAACCATCAAGAAGAGACACTTTCTTTGGTATAAAGGAGATGAGCGACAGGGATGAAAAACAGCAGTTCACTTTAAGCTAATGATATAAACTGAGATAAGCTTCCTGAGATAAGCAGAAATAATACTTCTAATCCTAAATCTCTCTTATAAGTTTATTGTGTTTTGTAATAACCAAATTAATGAATTCCATCAGCCTTTCTTAGCTTGGTATCCTCTATTTTTCTTTCTTTCAACAAACCTGCAATCCCTTGCATTGGGGTGAAGTTGGATGACTGAACAGAGCTCGAATGTTTACTAGCCGAATGCCTTTCCTGATGCCTATGTTGAGTTCACAGCAGAAAGTTACTCATTGCACCCAGATAGAGAAACATCTGCCGCTACCTAGGATCAAATTAACTGCCTCCTGATTGTGAGGCATTCTAGGTTACCATACTGCTTTAATCCAGCATAATGCACTAAACTTAAAATTAAATCACTCTCTCTCAGTCCAATCCATCTCACAGAGTTGTTGTGGGGAAAATAGGAGGAGGGAGGTGTATTGCAGTGGTGGCGAACCTATGGCACGGGTGCCAGAGGCGGCACTCAAAGCCCTCTCTGTGGGCACGCGCACCGTCGCCCCAGTCCTAGGCTTTCAGCTAGGTTTTATACAACCTTTTCGCTTTAGGCCTCCGCCGCCATGTGCAAAAAAAAAAAAAAGTTCAGTCAATTTCAACTTCTCGCGGGAAAAAAAAGATCTTGCAAAGTTGGAATTGATTGATTGAACTTTTTAGTCCCACCCAGTCTGCCATTACCACCATAGCCACACCCACCCAATGGGCCATACCCATACAATTGGCCACACCCGGCCAATGGGTCATACCCACCCGGCACTCGACGATGCATAAGTGGGTTTTGGGTTGCAGTTTGGGCACTCAGTCTCTAAAAGGTTCGCTATTACTGGTGTATTGGATATGTTTGCCACCTTGAGTTGCCTGTAAAAATAATAAAGGTGGGATAGAACTAAATACATTGTTTACTTAGATTTCTTCTAAGTAAACAAACTGACTGAAATTAGAAGCAGGTCTTTTTGGCTACACCCAGCCAGGTAACTAACCCTAACCTTCTTTGACTGATTTTGACAATTTAAACAGGGTTATACTTAGAAAGGAGACCACAAGGAAATCCCAAGTCTAAACGTTAGACTGGAAAATTGAACCAATCACTAAAGGTAATGATAAACTATGATTGTATTATTTCCTTCAAAGTAACATGGATGTGCCTGTAACATCACAAGAAATCAGGTTTTCGCCTTTATCAGTGAACAAATATATACGACAACTTTAATAAGAACGTCCTGTTCCTTTCCTTGTATTAAATTAATTGAGTTTCCAGAACTAATCTTTACATATGATCAGAACTGTATATTTTTTTCAGTGAGCTTATATTCCAAATCTTCCCTGGATGGCAGGGGAGTGGACAGAGGATACTTTCAAAGTAATATAAAATATTACTTTCAAATAATATAAAAAAATCCTTAAGAGGAGAATTCTAAGGTTCTGTATGCTGCCTTTACTCCTACTGTACCCCCATAATAAAACTTTCTAGAATTTCCTAGGTCCCTTATATTTTTTGTCCCAGCTCACTGTTACATAGCTTTTTTTTCTTTTCTTTTTTTTTTAAAAAATAGATTTGAAGTTGCTGTTTCGTACATTGGCTTTTCCCAACTTAGCTGATTTTTAATACTTGGACTACAGTCCCCATTATCCCCGGTTTTGTTTTTCTTTCTGTTTTTCTTTTTGTTCTCATTGCTTAATTTTTTGCTTATCATACATTTGGTTTTAAATTATGATTAAGAATACAAAAGAAATAAAAACAGAAACATTTGTTCTGAACAGTTTTGAATAGGATTGCCTGTTCGTGTATAATGATCAGACTGGGGCCATTAATTTTTGCATTCTTTTGCACAAAGGGTTCTTTTTATTCCTTCCATCCCAAATAAAGTCAAAGGACTGGTCTTTCATGACCCCTTTTCTTTTTTCTTCTTTCTCTGCCCCATTTTTATTTCTCAGATTCTGGATAAGATAAGGATAAGGAAAAGCCAGTTTGGTCTAGTAGTTAAGGCAACAAGCCAGAAAGCAGGAGTCCACGAGTTCAAGCCCAACCTTAGCTATGAAAGTCAGCTGGGTGACTTTGGGCCAGTCACTCTCTCTTAGCCTAACACACCTAACAGGTGTATGGATACTCTGTCACCTTGATTTATTTATAAAAATAATAAAAACGGATACAAAATAAATAAATACAGGAAAGGATAAGGAAAAAAGAGGGAGATGACCCTCTTCTTAGCAATGTGATCTTCTCTGTTTTAGGAAGGAGAAGTTTGGAATCCCTCAGCATCCTGGTCACCACAGAATGGGAAACACAAATAGTGCTAAACCGTGAGTTGGCTCTTTATTTTCCAAAGAAAAATATTTGGCGGAATAATACTGAAAGAATTAATGTAATAACTTGATCTAACTTTTCTCATAATCTTCACCATGACCAATTCCAGTTTGTTGTATTAGAATATTGGTAAATATTGTAACTTAGTAACAACAAATTATAGATATTTTTTTTAAAAAAATGGTTGAGTACCATGAAATTAAGATTCTGTGATATTTTGTTATTTATTTATTTATTGACAGAAACTATGCTATTTGAGTCAAATTTTGCTATTTATTTGTTTGTTTTTATCAAAACGTTTCCAGTTATTTCAGAATTCATTGCAACTTTTGTATTTTTCTGCTGATTATTTAGTATTACTGTGTTTTTATTTACTCTTGCGATTGATTTGCAGTTCTGTGAGAAATTGATGTAGTCTAAAAACTTTAAATAATATGTAAGCCTTTTCTAGAATAAATGACAGCTTTAAGAATTCAGATCAACTAAAAGAGAAACTAGAAACAGAAATCAGTGGTATCTAAGTCCACCTATTATTTATTTATCACTTAACTCTGATTATCAGTTCACTTTTCCCTTTATCAAACACTAAGCATGTTTACTTTTGATGAGTCATTTTCTCAAACAAAAATAATAGAAAGGTAGTCATATCACTTAGTTTCCATTTTTCCACTTAATCCATAAAAGCGAACATTGCAAAGCTGACTTTCCCACCATGAAAAAAACCGGTTTCCACAAAGGGTTATGACAAATAGCTATGCAAAATTATAAAAATAAGCCAAAATACCAGGGCTTTTTTTCTCATAGAACGCCCAGAACGGAGTTCCGGCATCTTTTTTGGATGGAACCCTGTAGGGTAGGCAAGGCGGGTTGTATGACGTGTGTGAGTTCCGGCACCTTTTTTTTTTTTAGAAAAAAAGCACTGCAAAATACTATGTACTAGTGCAATTGTTTTGGAGTAAGGAAAGCAGTCTTTTCACTTTCACCCCCTGGAGGCAAAAAAGAGATCACAGACCAGTGTAAAGCCGATAGCAGAAGACTGAAATAACAGATGGTATTGTAGGGTCCACATACAAAGTAGATGGAGTCACTGATTTTCTTCATTTGATATTCCCTTTTTCTTTTCTTTTTAATCTTTCATCCTCCTTTTCCTCCTCCTCCTCCTCCTCCTTCTCCTCCTCCTCCTCCTCCATTCTCCAGATGAAGGATGGGTTTAGTACGAGACTCTGACCTGGGAAAATAACAATCAGATTTAATTTCTATGAACTATCTATGCACTTGGGCTGCAGACAATGATATAGTTTGGTCATTTTAACGCTGGACTTCACTTCCCATTTCAGATTATGATGCTCATCCTTCAAGGTGAAGCTTCTGGATTTCTGAACAGCATTCTGGTCCTACAGTAACACATGAAGCTAAGCTAGAGCTTCCCACAGTTTGATTCAGTTCTTTCTCTTTGCTTCTTTCAGGCCGATCTCATCAACAGTCCCTACACCAAAGTCTGTAGGAGGTATGATCCAGGACCTTCAGGAAGACATCAAATGTTCCATCTGTTTGGAGTCTTTCATTAATCCTGTCTCCATAGATTGTGGGCATAATTTCTGTCAAGACTGTCTGTTTATCCACTTGAATAATTCTCCACAGTCTGAGTACAATTGCCCTGAATGCCGCCATCTCTGCCGCCCTGAACGCATGAAACCAGATGCACGGCTGAAGAGTTTGGTGGAAAAAATTTCACATTTTCCTCACCTGGAAGAGGTCAACAAGGTGAGATTGCATCTAGGTAGAACTAGGAAGACTTTACTGCATTGTATGTCAGGTGCAAGAAATCACAAACCAGGATAGAGTTCAAAAGTACTACAAGTTTATTTCATATTATCTAAATACAAGTATCTGATCTACTAATGGTAAAGACAAATTGGTTCCAGATAAGAATTAATGGACTTTAAGGGGAGACTTAGGTCTCTTACAGGGTATGGTGACTTCAAACTGATGATGCATTTGACCCCTCCCTTGTCTCAACCTGGTCATCTCCTACATTGCAGATAGATAGATAGATAGATAGATAGATAGATAGATAGATAGATAGATAGATAGATAGATAGATAGATAGATAGATAGATGATAGATAGATAGATAGATAGATAGATAGATAGATAGATAGATGATAGATAGATAGATAGATAGATAGATAGATAGATAGATGATAGATAGATAGATAGATAGATAGATAGATAGATAGATAGATAGATAGATGATAGATAGATAGATAGATAGATTTGAAGTTGTTTCAATAAACAGATGAATACAGAAAAAAACAGTCTTGCAGATGACCAGATTCAGAGCCACACAGGACCATAAAGGTGACAACCACAACCTTCAGCTACATCTGTAAGACAAGGTACAACCAGTTCAGCTCTCAAAGCTGGGTGGACATCCAAGTATAACATGAATCATTCATGATATCTCAGGGCTGCCACATTTTATTTTTTATTTTTTATTTATATTTGGATTTATATCCCGCCCTTCTCCCGTAGGACTCAGGGCGGCATTAGCTTCCAAATGCTTTACAGGTGCAATCAAGTGTAGATCATGTTATAGTTATCCAGACAAGAGATGACATGGATGAATGGGAGCAAGACTTCCAACCCAAGAATGGCTAAATTAGTGTACCAGATGTAAATATTCAAAAGTCCACCTGTCTGCAGCTATCACCTATCTGAAGAAGAGTTATAAGTCAAGAAGGATCCCATATTGTGAGCCATTTTGAATAAGGGAATACAACTCTCTACAGAATTACTGGATCAGCACTTCCATTATTTGGTGTAAGATTATGATATTATTACTGTTGATACCTGACTATGGTGGTGGATGACACTTCCAATGGTTTCACATAAATGTCAAAATCACCTGGGCCACTCCACAAAATAGAGGTCTCTGAGCAAAGCTGTCCTTTCCTCTCTTGATGAGAACCATTCCCTACGAAGAGAAAGAACTATTGAAAGACAATATATCAATGAAAACTGACTTCATTTCGCACTCCAAGTTATATAGTCCCCTTCCCAAAAAGCTCACAAACAGCACATTCCCTACCACTTCTGTCAATCTGGCATGGCCATCACAATTGAGCTGCCCTAGTTTCTTCTATCTTGGCTCTCTTGACTCTGGCTGAGTAGCCATGAAAGTTGTACACAGCTTGTTTTGAGCTAGTTGTCTTCCTTTTCAGAAAATGCCAACAGCTTCAGTGGTATTGGGGAAGCCAGTTCAGCTGGTAGGTTTGGATGAAAATGGGGATCTTTACTTGGATGCGGAGGCCCTGAGTACCTGCTTAGAGCAGGAAGAGGTGAAAGATACTCCTGTCTGCTTAATTTCCATCATTGGGGAACAGCGACAGGGCAAATCCTTCTTGCTCAATTTCCTCCTGCGGAGATTTAAAAATCTGGTAAGTTTGAGAATATTTATTTTCTTGGTGTTTTAAAATGATTTGGATTGGATGATACTCCTCCTATCATCTTACAGTGTTGTGTTAATTTTATTCAAGAAATCAAGCATGTAAAATGAGTTTATATGCATTGCATTTTGCACATTTTTTCAACTTTCTAAAGAATATGAGAAGAAGGAGAAATAAATAAGGCATACTACATTCCTTGTCTGAAAAAGCAAATGTAACAGCTTAATAAAGGAATATAATCACTGAAGGTAGCCTAGTATTTCATATCTCATGGTATCTCACTGGTGGAGTACAAATGCTTCTTAAGGAGTTTCTAAACTCCCAGGAGATTTATACCATAAATAAATCACAAAAAATTATTAAAGAATAAATAATAAAAAAGTAACAGTAAAATAATAACATGCATTTCACCAAAAAGCAAATCGATGAACTTTGCAGAAATAAGGAGAAAAATAGAGAAAGTTGCTTGCCCAAGAAATGTTTTGATATATTGGAAAATGTATGTTATTTGACTAACCATGCTATTGAAGCAGCTACATGTTTCCTGTCTCATTTATTTATTCCTTGCTGGCAGGCTGTTACAGATGACTCTTGGATGGGTCAAGAAGATGAGCCATTGACAGGTTTTGAATGGCATCCAGGAACTAAGAGCATCACAAAAGGGATCTGGATATGGAATCAGCCATTTTTGGTCTCTGATGAAAATGGAAAGGTAAAAGTTTGAGAATTCAATCCAAGAAGTAATTTCCCTCTTCTTTCTGCCTTTTGTCTTCTTCTTTGTAGCCCCTGTGCCAGATTTTTCAACAATTTTCTGAATTTAATGCATTTCTCACCTCCTACATATCACACCAGTTCCCAAACTAGAGTTTATTAATGCTACCCAGAAGGTTGATAGTATGATAGAAAACATAGATCTTGCCATAAACAATGTTGCTTGGCCAAGCTGGAGGTTGATCTAATTGAGTTGTCTGTATGATTGATTGATGGATGGATGGATTGATTGTTTGATTGATTGACATCATCAATGTTGACTTGTCTTGGCAACCAAATAGATACTGGTCTTCAAAATGATCTGTCCCTAACCTGGTGCTTCATATCTTCCAATGTGCTCATATCATTGTTGTAATTGTATCTATCCACCTTGCTGTTGAGTGTCCTCTTCTCTTTCCTTCCACTTTTCCCATCATTAAAGACTTCTATAGAGAGTTAGTGGTTCATATAATGTGTACGAAGTCATATCTGGTCATTTGTGCTTCAAATGAGAACACTGGATTAATTTGTGTTATATTCCATTTGTTTTCTTGCTTGTCCATGGTACTTTCAGGAGTTTCCTCCAGCACCAAATTTCAAAAGCATAATGGAGAACTAAGACACTAAACAGCATGCTGAAGCTTGTATTTAAAAAGAAAAAAATCTGTTCAGCACAGGAAATGTAGATTCTAAAAGGCAGCAGATTTACCAATTATGTAGAATTTGTGTTTGCCACAATGTGGGGAGAGGAAAGAGTGTTTTGAAAGTAGAAACTTGCTTTTTTACAGCCACATGTAATAGCTGCTGTACTCAGCTATATTTTATGTGATTCTTGCCACTTCCTAACTATTTTCCTTTCTTGCCTTGTTTTGGTTGCATCTCTTATCAAACTTAGATGAATCAATGGACCAGGTGCTGGCTGGACCCTACTAGCCTATCTTTTCCATTATAAAGTGATTAATTTCCTATACTTCGGTCATGATGGTGTGGACTGTTTTCAGTAGTTTTATCTCTGGGGGTTTTATTCTGTTTATCATCATTTTGATTTTTTAAAACATCAGGAATGTTGGGAACTGTAGTTCAACCAGGACAGAAATCTAAAAGATTTACCATCTCTGCTAAGAGCATTTAATATACTTTAGAAATGAATTCTGTAGCTATGTACAGAAAACATTCCTAAGATGATTATTGAATAATCCACATTGCACAATTTATTGAATCAGAAACCAGATGAAAAGGGTGAATTCACACTATATGTATCCACTTATTTCTCTTCTCCATTCCATCTTCAGGTAGCTTTGTTCTTGATTGACACCGAAGGCTCAATGGATATAGAGAGAAGCAAGGACAATGGTGTCAAGTTTTCAGCTTTCTCTATGCTGCTTAGCTCCTATCAGGTGGAGTTCTAGGAACCAAATTACCTTTTTTTCCTCTAGACTGTAAAAATAACTTACTTACCCCATTTTTGTTGTGTTTCTTAATTGTCTTTTAGATTCTCAATTTATCCCACAGACTGAAGGACCCAGACCTGGAATACATGGAAGTGAGTTGGGCTCTAAATATTAAAAAAGTGTGGTCCTTGTCCCAGGGAGACAATGCAATATTACCAGGCAGAGGTGATATAAAAAGAAAGTTCTCTCAATATAGTTAAAAGAAGGGGACATAAACTAAAGTCCAGACTTCTGGTGTCCTTTGATTCCTTTAATTCAGGCAACCAAATTGGAAAGATCCTAAACTATTTTACCTAGTTACCTTGACTCAGATGCAAGAATCTGCCAGCTGTGGTACTCAAACAGTCCAAATCAGTTTCAGTATACTACAAGTACAGAATCAATGCTTGCAAGAGACTCCATAAGTAGTAGGGTTATGCAGTACTTACAGATGCTGCAGTACTTCAGATGCTGCAGTACTTACAGAAGATGCTGAGGAGGATGAAAAAAAAGTAAATGTAATACCCTTTAAAGCACCTGTATCTTTTTCCAGGATATTTGGCAGCTACAGAAAAGCCAAGTTAAAATAAGAAAATATGTGGCTGTTTTAAGACTTTTGATAGGTGCTATGATCATACTCCAAAGCATCTTTTCCAAATTGTTTCCAAAGTATTGCCAAGTCTCATTCTGGAGTAAATATTAACAGGAATGTCAAATGATGCAAGAAAATCCATTTCAGTTGGATGATTAGGCATATTGATATGCCAGGGCAAACTGATCTCAAGAAGCTGTCAAGATTGATTTGCCTTTTCACCTACATTTTCTCCCTCGCTCATAGCTTGACAAAAAAAACAAGGTAGAGATTGTGGAATGGAATGCAAAAGTGGGAGGGAAGGTATCTAGGCAACTGAGGCATCTTTGAGAGCCTGCAAGAATACCAAGGTCACTAACGCAGGTGCTCAATGGAGAAGTGGACTGAAGAAGTATTACTGTTGTACCATGTGAACCACCCAGTGGGTAGGGGTGAGGGAATCTATTGTTTAACTAAGCAAGCTTTCTGTGGGAAAACCAGAGCTGGTTTCGCTTCTTCTGTGCCAATGTAAATTTTCAGTAAAGTATTATACTCTTGGATAAAATCATGTCCCAGGAGTTTCTTTTTCTGAAAATGCCAACTGGACAGTTGACAACAGCTTGATTAATCTTTGTCCCAATGAAAAAACATGGGTACCTAATAGTTATCAGATCCCTATCACTGCTGCACCAGTGTGTGTATATGTGACCTACTGTCTTTTCCATTTCCTATAATCTACAATGAAGATATCAAAACAAATAGTTCAGGAAAACCAGTAAGGAAATTTTCAGTTTTACATGGTTGACTCAGCCATGAATGCAACCACTGAACAAAGGCTAGATCCCCACATCATATTGGTCTTAGATACCAAATTAACTCATTATCTGAATCTGCACATTCATTGAATCATTAACTTACCTCTGATGCTTGGCTCATGCAATTCGCTATGCCACAAGAAACACTCTAATTTTACAAGTAATTACCGTAAATTTAGCATGTTGTACAAATGCAACTAAAAATTCTTTAATTGATCTGAATAAATTGATTGTCTCAATAACATTAAAAATATTAAATGGAAAACTAACAATGCTTTGTCTTTGTATAAAAGCAAAAGGTTAAGTAGTTTAAAGTGACTATTACATTTTAAATGGGGGGGAAGAGATATACCCCCCACCAGCTTACATACAGTACTGTACTTAAGTCTACTGTCCTGAATTCTCTGGAATCGGTCACTCCCAAAGTCATATCTACCCAAAATGAGAAAAAAAGGACACCAAGTGTTCGTACAGTTTCCTTTAGTGACAATACAGTATTATCAGCCCTACCTATTCTGATCTTTGCATAAGATAAATGTGTAAATTTAAGTAGGTATTATTCTTGTCTTACCATAATAATAACACCATCGAACAACAAAATCTGCTTATCCCTTGTCCTTGGGAAGGATTCAATATTTGGATAAAAATGTCGAATCCAATTTAAACATCTGGCTCGCTGTGCAATGAACCATTATAATATCAAAAATATAATTTTTATGTGCAGGTTTATCTTTCCTGTCATCAGACACCCAAGGTGGCCAACAGTAAAAACAATAACTCACAATCACAAAATGAGAGAGGTCCTCACTTATTTCCTAAATCACGTTTTAGTTCTTCATCTCTGCTGCTGAGTGAACAGACAATAAGCTCGGGTGAAATTAAGTTGCCTGGTTTCATAGTCACCCACTTCTTTTATCCCACAGATGTTTTTATACATAGCAAAGACTGTGGGCCATCAATTCAAGCTGAAGCCTGTTCAGGTAAGAAGCCCCATCTTTTCCTTCTTTCTTTTTACATTCATGTCATGTATATATTTTTTTCCTCTTCCATTGTTATCATTCCCTCAGAACTGTTGCCCTTGCACTTGGTCAAAGAGGCTCTTTGTTCCTGAATTCCTCTTCACAGCAAACGCCTCTTCCTCTCTGTTTTTTTTCTGCCTGGTACTCGCATCTCTCTTTCCTTTTCTTTCACTGTGAATATTAATGAACTTTTTCACCCACTGCTATTTGAAAATGCATTATTTATCTTTATAATGCATCCATTTTTCATCTCTAGAAAGGACAATAATTTCTTTTCTTTTTTTACAAAAAGTCCAAAATTAGATAGACCACAATATTCCCACCATATCCATAAAAAAGGGGTTAGTTAAGTAGGATGGCTTATTTTTCCCAAGTAAACACCCTTACTATCCTGTTGCTTTAAGAAAGTTTCTCTCTGCCTGGTTTGAATGCCAGAAGCTAACCAGGTAGTAAGAAAGTTCTACAACAAAATGAGGTTTAATGGGGTACCTTCATGCTCTTTCTCTTTAAAAAAAAATATGCAAAAAGTTAAAATACAAATTCCAAAAAAAAAACAAAACAAGTATGCTCTTCATGCTTTTTCACATCCAAAGCACAAATAGACAATCTGCTGTGGTATATGAGGTTTCAAGTTCCATCTTACAGAAATAAGAAACTCTGTTCAGGATTATAATTTTTCCCAATAGGTATTGTAAGCCATTAAAAGTCCCAAAGTCATATCTACCCAAAATGAGAAAAAAAGGACACCAAGTGTTAGTATTATCAGCCCTATCTATTCTGATCTTTGCAAACTGAAAAAGTGGAGGGAGAGTGTTATAAAGAAACAAGAACAATCGAATAGCAATATGAATGTAAGGGGAGGCACTGCTTTATTTTCACTATAATTATGATATGCTGGGGTAAATGGTTTTAAAAAAATGAAAACCAATATTTAAAAGTAGGACTAGCCTCAAAGGGAGCTACAGTCCGAACTATACTTCGGCAGAGAACTCACATGATTCTTTTCCTTATTCTCTCCTGTCCTCTACAAGTGATAAGACAGCTTTGCTCCCCCTCAGCTTCATAGACTGGGAATAGAAGGAAGGATAAGTAAATAAACTGAGGGGCCTTGCAGAATAAGAAAGGATCTGATAAAGGAGGAATTTCCTTAGAAGATAGGACCCATCATCCAGGGTCTTTTTCTAATAGGGAAGGATTCTACTTCCAAATGGTATGCATCACTCTCCCTGTTTTAGCGGCATTGATGGATATGCCAAATGGCAGGAGAAGGTGGTGAAACTGAAAATATCTCCTGTGGCTCTTTGTAATGGTTGAATCAGCCCTGTAAATTTATTGCCATATGTACAATTTACTTTCTAACTCACCTTTACTACCATGCAGAGTAAGTTTATTTTTCCATGCATCCAGTGGACATGTAGTGGGACCACAATAAGAGGGAGGAAAGGCAAATGCAGAATCCTGCAGCTTCTCTTGTTTTTTTGTTGCAGCATCTTGATGTCTTGGTTCGTGACTGGTTCTACCCCCCCACCTATGGATTCCAGGGGGGACAAGATTATCTCCAGGACACTATTCAGGTAAGCCTGTTGTAGAAATTATAGAAAGATATCCTGAGTTGATAATGAAGAGATTCCGTAGGAATCCATCTCCCCTCTAAAGCAGAGAAACAGAGTGTTACAATAGTTGCATCTTCTCCCTTCTATTTGTCCATTTAACCTCAGAAGCTGGAGGGTCAACCCAACCGGCATCCACGAGCCCTGCAAACATTCAAAAGCACCGACACTTCTTGTTACCTGATGCCCTTCCCTGGCAAGACATTGGTGATGGGAAATGAAGGCACCATAGCAGGCAAGAAGCTCTTTCTTTCAATTATACCTTCTTCATGTTCCTCCCACAAGTCTATGCATCCAGCATTTGTATGAACTGTAGAAAAGAGTAAACACAATTACTTCATTCTGTTGCAAGGAGGAACATCAATTCCATAACTCCTTTCTGATGATCAGTGTTGGAGTTTAATAATAATTAGATCAATTCATTCTATGGCTTGAAATGGAACTATGAATCTTAGTTTTGTTAATTGGAACTGAGATGGGGGAAACAAAGCAGGGAATTGGTTTTTTCCCTCTTATTATGGTTTAAAAATTGCTCTGAATTCAAAAGGCAATGTAAAATAACTGTAGTGAAGCCAATAAGATTATCCACTGTGCCGGAGTATTCTTTATGAAATAATTTTTTATCCTACAAATAATTTTGGTGACCAAAATTCACCAAAATCTTCGCATTGTCCTATTTTATCTGTCTTGCTGCTAGCAAAATATGCCTTTTCTTCCACATCCCTTCTTTAGTCCTGCTCACTATTGATATTATCGACTTTGTAATCCCTTTGCTGCATTCATTTCCTCCAAACCTATATGATTACTTAAACATGCACAAAGCTTAAGTCTTGAAGATGTAAATAATATTCTAAAATCAATTTTATTTGTCCCACCACCAGAATCCACACACACTGCATATAGACAAACATAGAAACTGTTTTTAGGTAGGATTGTTCCCTTTTAAGGCCAAATACAACACTCTTTTGCATTCTGGAGTCTTGGACTAAATCAGGTTGCATTCAGATATTTTCAACTATGATCTCCAGAAAGGGTAAAAAAAATATATGTGTGTTCGCCAGAACAGTTGAATTGTTTCTTGCAGGTATGGATGAGGATTTTAGAGAATTCCTGAAGGATTATGGGAATCATGTTGCCAGATCAGCTGGAATGCATGTACAGAGAAATCAGGAGAGCAAACCTCTCACCGGGACAGAACTTGCTGATAAGATAAAGGTGAGAGTTATGGGAATCAAATGACGTAAGCAACCTACGCCTTTGAATTTGTGTTTGGCATATAGAGATTTCTATTATATCCAAAAGAGATCAATTTCTTGAGCTATTTCTCAATGTTAGGAACTTTAAGATGTGTGGACTTCAAGTTCCAGAATTCCCTAATTCCCTAACTACTATCTACCAAACATCAATGTCTTCTTACATTATCTATTCTGACTCTTTTCCCGTCTCTGAGATTTCTAGTTTTTCTTCTGTGTTGTCACTTTTAACAGCCAGCAGATGGAGCAGTTTCACTTTTCTAAGTTGTCCTTTTCCTTGCTGTGCTTCTTTACATTTGTTCTCAGAACTGGCCACTCTTTCCAAAGGAAAAACAACTTCTCTTTTTGCTGCTGATGGAGGCATAGCTGTAAAAACATACATCTCCTCTCCTCCCTCTCACACCTGTGTCAAGGTTGCTGCTTTATTGGCAACTCTGCTATGCTGGTGCTGGAGGAAATGAGAGGGAATGAGTTAGAGTTATCTCAAGCAGCCAATCTTTGTGAGATGCCCTATTCTGGATAGATGAAAAATGGTTATATGAGGGAGGACCCTGGAATCTGCAGTTTGGACTTAAAATTGTATGTGTAAATTGACAAGCAAACAGGAAAAGTCCAGCACTGCCTGTTCAAAACATGATTTCATAGAAACTCAGAGTCAAAATCCCTGCTCAGTTTAAAAATCCAATTAAAAACATCCAGAGAAATGATTGTTGAAATACCACTTGAACACATTAAGCAAAGGGTAATTTAATTCCATTGTTGCTTGGCTCTGTAGCCAGTGGACATAGCTACCACATCAAGCTGGTAGTTCTGAATCTCATGAGGAGTGTTAGTGCCCATAGTTTTTGGTGTGGCTTGGTTTGAGACTTGTTACTACCGACTCAGAGGAAAGGAACACGGTTGCCTCCCTTCTTTCATCCAGTTGTTAATGGGAGGAATTGCATGATATGCTTTGGCTTGACATGGCACACTGATGCAATTGATGTTCGCTCATAGTTTGTCCAAATTAACACACGCCTAATGAGATCTTATGTTATCATAATGAGAGTATGATAACACCCTGCCCACCCCCCACCCTGCCTTAGCACATTTGTGAATATTTAGTGAGTTGATATATGTATTCCTTGCCTGTGTATGTGTGTATGCATGTGTGTGTGTTAAAAAAAATTCCTCACCTTGTACTCACTCTTGGGTTTTCTACCAGGGGCCTTGGAGTTTGAAGGTTATGAGTAAGATCTTAGTTGTTCCTAGCATTGTACTTAATTGGACAGAGAGCTATGTTGGAGCCATTGTCCCAGCTTAGGAGTCACAACTCCACATACTGTTATTACTACAATATGCGCTTTGGCCTTTACTTTCCACATTCTCTCTAGTTCCTTCTTCAGGCCCTCATCCTTATCTACTATCACAATACTAGTAGTGGTACTACCTACTTGTGGTAATATATACTTTTATTAAAGATTTCTATATATCTAAAACATAAACATGAAAACATAAAATGGAGTGATGAGAAAAAAGAAAAATGTGCAAAGTACAATATAGGCAGAAAGAGAAAAAACAAAAACACAATTAAAGAAATGACTTCTAATCTTCTTTACATCATGTATAAAAAAAACTTCTAACCCTGTTTCCTAGTCCGAGCCTTTGGTCCATTTCAATGCCTTTATGCTTTTGATATTTTTATTGCAATTGTTGTGTTAATCATTAACTTTTAAGTTCTAACCATCTCAGAAAAAGCATCATTTAATCCAAAATTCTATGTGAAAAGAGTGTGTCATATATTGGGGAAAATACTGTGCGTGTCTGTTTCTGTGTTTTGATCTGTCAATAGAAATCTCTGTGCAGGTGGGTTATAAGTTGATTGTCTACATGCTGTATTTGGAGATATTCTGAATAGACATGTATTTGTTAATCTACTTTCACATGTTGAGCCCTCCTTTTTTTAAATTTCTTTTAGGATTTGACAGAACTCATGAAACAATATCACACTGGTTTTTCCTCACCCGTAGAGGTACTGACTTTCCCATTTTCCTTCTGTATCCTTTTTTAAAAAGGAAAATGTCCCTCAGAGCAAGCTCCACATTCTGGGCAGCTATGTAGAAATCATTTGCTTTTACCCTTTTCTGTTTCATTTTGTTTTAATCTTAGCTTATCTTACAATTCTAATACTGACTGATGGGTTCCCAACAAGGAATTAATGGGGCCTGATAAACATAATGGGGCATGAAGAAGAAAACCAAAAAAATCTTGCTGAAGCTAAATTGGGTTGGGCCTAGTTAGTGTTTGGATGGAAGAACATCCATTTGTTGAATTCTGTAGAGGTGGAAGATGGGATGAGACTAACATAAATAGCTTGTTAGATATGGCTTTGAAGAACCATAGCAGGAAATCCAATTTCTGAGAGTGATGGATTAACCAGTGGAACAGCTTGCCTTCAGAAGTTGTGGATGTTTCATCACTGGAGATTTTTAAGAAGAGACTGAACAGCCACTTGTCTCAAATTTGTAGGGTCTCTTGCTTGAGCAGGGGCTTAGACTAAATGACCTACAAGATACTTTCCAGCTCTATTCTGATTGATTGGATTCTGCAGTTGTAACCATTTCCATTAAAAAGGAGCAGTTATAAATCTAAATAGCTGACTTCGGTGAACCTGATGCATACATCCAACTTTATACTTCTCTCTTTATTCCTTTCCTTGTCTCCTCTGGGATGTAAGGGAACTCAATGAAAGATTAAAAAATTTTGTAGCCACATCTGCTAACCTTTCCTTTTTCTTTCTGCTCAGATGGCCTATACCTTCAACCAGAACAACAATAAAATGTTCCAGAAGAAATTTAAAAAGTTCATTCAAAAGCAGGTAGGTCAAGAGGAAGAGACCAGTTTTATTATAGTTTTTAATTTTTTAAAAGGCAAAAAAATGAGGATTTTGAAGAAGCAAATATTTAGAATGTGTTAGAGATGGAACAGATTTCTATGGTTTATTTAATTTAAATTGGAATGTGGGGAAGGGCAAAGGATTGACATTTGGTCAGAGTATGGTTGACTAGAATCAGAAGTGTAATATAAACCAAAAGGCTGCACTTTGAAAGTTCAAGTACAAATAGTTCTTCATTTACAACTACTTCAGGGACTGAAATTATGGTTGCTAAGTGTGTGGTCATTAGGTAAGTTATCGCGTGGCCAGACCCAATTTTACAAACAATTTTTCCACAGTTGTAAAGTAAATCACCACAATTAAGCAAAGTTGTTTCCCCCATTGACTTTGTTGGAAACTAGCTAGGATACTGCAACTGTCATAAATGTGAGCTGGTTACCGAGCACACAAATCATGATCACTTAACTTCAAGGACAAATTGTTAATCACTTTTTTCAATCCTGATGTAACTCTAAACTGTCATTAAATGAATGATCATAAATTGAGGACTACCTATAGTGGTGTTGGTCAGTATTTAAATGCAGAAAAAGTAAATAAAATGATTTTTGTTTGACATTATATGAGGATGGACTTAAGGCTGGGTGAAATGTGCTCCACAAATGAAAACTTTGAGATAGATCAAGAGTAAAGCCTCTTGTGTTTTGAATTGAGCCCTGGTGGTGCAGTGGTTAGAATACAGTATTGCAGATTGATTCTGCCCACAGCCTGGAATTTGATTCTGACAGGCCTCGAGGTTGACTCAGCCTTCCATCCTTCTGAGGTCAGTAAAATGAGGACCCAAAGTCTTGGGGGCAATATGCTGTCATTGTAAACCTCTCAGAGAGTATTGGAAAATACTATGGAGTGATATATAAGTCTAAGGGCTATTGCTATTGCTAGATCCAGAAAACAAGTTAAAATATTTTGGCAGCTCCACACACAGGTATGGGTTCTTTCTGTCACCTTAATTGACTACAAAAGGCCATTGGAAATACCCAAAGGTGCTTTGTCAAGAGGCAACTGGACTTCCTTGTTTTTCTTTGAAGACATTTCGCTTCTCATCCAAGAAGCTTCTTCAGCAATGACTGGATGGTAGGGAATGGAAGGATTTATATCTTGAAAAAAACATCTTTGGGACAACCATGACCTGAATGACTGAGAATCTCCATAGACATTTAGCTATTGGGAATATAAAATGGAGAATATAAAATCTGGTGTCTTAGACACAAGGGCAGATTAAATATATGATAAACAGTGGAATAATAGGAAGTGACATTATTATGAATAATGAGGTGATTAATATTTACAGTCTTCTCCCTTTTCCACATCTGTTTCTATAACCTACCACCCTTTTGTCCAATCTTAGGAAAAATTCTCACGCTCAGTGTGGGCAAGCCTACGAGTGCCCCCAAATTCGATGACTAGGCGCTTAAAGGAGAAGCAAGAGAAGCTGCTCCAACAGTTCCGAGATTCATTTCAGGGTGACGAGCCACATCGGACCGAATTTTTATTATGTCTGGAGTCATACCTCAAGTGTGAAGCTAATGATTTCATGGAAGATTACAACCGTCGTTTCAAATCCAGTGCGATCAAAGCTGGGGTAGCCATTGGGGTAGGTGCTGTGGGGTTAGCTGGTGGGGCTGTTGGAGCTGGTATAGCAGCAGCCTTGTTGGCAGGAGAAGCCATTGTGCTGGGCACTGGTGCTACTTTTGCGATTGGGACTGTGGCCGGGGCAGGCACATTTGGACTTGTGGGAGGAGGAGTGGGAGCTGGTGTGGGGAGCCACTTAGGGAATGCTAAGAGCAACAAAGCCAAGAATGAGGCTAAAGATGATAATAAGACTGAAGAAGAAAAAGAAGAAGAGGAGAATGTGTCAGATGAGAAGAGTCTTATTAGCTGATTAGGTGCATCTTAAGAATTGGAGCCCCTACTTCCTTCACCAAAGAACAAATACCTGTTATAAAGATATAAATCCCAGGAGTCTAGTCTCATGTTCACTCCTTTGTCCCAAGAACTATGAAGAATTAGTCACTTCCATTCTGGGATAGTTATAAAATAGCATAGTTCCAGCACAAAGATTTGGACTTGCTAGTGTCAATAAAAGACAAAGACAAATGCTTCATTCAGTGGCAATTAAAAGAATAATTATTTCCTCTGTATCTCTCCCTCCCATTTGGGGGAGGGGAGGCAGGCCCCAATGAATTACTACTCTTTTCACAGTACCAAGTTTCCCCTGCTCTAGCATCTATTTTGAGATATAGAATAAAGGAAAAGCGAAAATTATATCCATAGCATTAGCTGTAGACATGGAGCTACTTAATGATATCCATTCTGCATTAGTCTGCTTTGGATCAAAATATAAAAGAATTTAAAGTGGGCCTTGTCATCTCAAAATTTATCACAGGATCCTTCACCTTTTGCAGAAAGATTGTAACACCTCCCAGATAGAGCTGCATCAAGTTGTAGTAGCAGGTACAGTTAAAGGTGCAGTTTATGTTGTGTCTCAGTTATACCCCTTCCTGAATAGGGACACCCTTCATTTCATCATTCATCCCCCCCATCTCCTGTCTGGATTATTGCAATGCCCTCTACATGGGGCAACCATTGAAAATTCTTCAGACTCTTCAGCTGTGTGAGTTGCATTGGGTGTTGGTTTATTTCCAGATCCAATTCAAGGTGCTGGTTATGACTTTTAAAATCCTACAAGGCCTATAAGGCCAGATTACCTGTGGAACTGGATTTACCCCATTACAGCAACCTGTCCCACTTGGTAAGGCAGAGAAGGTAATGCTACAGAACCATTAGTTAAGAATTTTGACTGGTGGGCTCAAGGAAGAGAGCTTTCTCTGCCACTGCCCGCACTCTTTGGACATTTTCCCCCCAGAGGTGAGGCACCCCCCCCCTCTCCTGGCTTTTCATAAATGCTTGAAGACCTGGTTGTGTTGACCTGGTTGGGGCCCACAGAGGAGCACATAGCCATGGGGCTGGCTAGTGCACCAAAGACTTTTCTTGCCTTTTTAATCTTGAACTTGAACTTTTAAGTTTAACAGAATTTTCCTGTTTTTAATCCTTTTTATTATAATATAGTTTTTATGATTTTATATCTATTTATATACTGCCCAGAGTCCCTCTATGAGAGAGATGGGCTGTTTGCAAATATGATATATAAATAAATTCAAGGTTCTGATGGTCACCTTAAAGGCAGCACATGGCTCAGCAGGTGGCTGAGATCAAGTCAATTCTGCTGGTCCAGAGAGAACAGGGAGACAAGGCATGTTAAAGGTCCTTTTACTAAGAGAATATCATGTCATGGATCCTAAGCCTTCTCAGTGGCAACAACCTCTTTTGCAAATACCTTCTCCAAGACATACCTTTCCAATAAATTTTCTGGGAACTTTAAAGGTTTCTGGAATGTATTTGGGAGAGAGATGAAATGCTGGGTTCTGAGGATCATAGGATGTCCTTTGTGGTTACATGTTTTTAAGTTGTACTGCTATAATAGATAGTTGATGATGATGGTAACTGATAATAGATAACAAACAAACTAAACATTTTTACAATAAATAACAAGCTGCACATTTACCAAAAAAGCTCCTTGTTGAGCTTATGATATACTGCATCATATAACATTACCAGAATAATAATAAAAAAAACTTTTAATGTTAGTGTTTTATATTTATAAAGACTTGTTTTTATATTTGTATTGATTTCATATACTTATTCTATACTATCCAGATCATTTTGCATTAGATAGACAGCTATATAAATTTGTTTAATAAATAAATCCTAGGTCTCTGATAGAACTGGAATTTCCAAACGACATCAATCAAATACATGATTCTGTTTGTTTGTTTGTTCTTTATATTGTGTTATAGGAAACAGGATGGGGAAATGAGTAGAGGGACTTCATTTTTTTCCAGAAAGGAAAGATAATTCAATTTCTACCCACTTCTTCCTTTACTGGGTTCTGTTGCTTTAAACAAAGTTTCTCTCAGCTCGCCTGGATACCAGAAGCAAACCAAGGTAGTTTGTTATAGCACAGTTTAACTGAGGTCCTTTCAAGCACCTGATTATTCAAGGAGCGGGTCCCTAGCATCTTTCTGAATTTCTATTCAGGATGACCATTTTTTCTCTCTAGGTGTGTTCAATCAGTGTATTAAAAGCATCTCATGTTCCTCAAAAAAAATGGTCTCACAGTCTCTGGTGTCATTATAATATTACCATCCTAACCCAATGTGATGTCTTGGACACTTCAGTAGAAGTAGAAAGAAATAAAAAGAATCATTCACATAAATACAAAATAAGAGAAGCTCTGTTGAAGAATGAGGAAAATTGCTTTGCAGATGCATGGATGCTCTGAAATTGGAGGATTGGGCAGCTATTTGTTTGGAGAGATGTGAGGATTTCTGACACTGGTGGGGCTTGAACTAAAAGATCTCATACAACCCTACGGTTCTATAATTCTATTTTGTCCAGGATCTTCCAGTGTGAGGGCTGATCCTACTTAAAAGCTTCACAGGAGGATGAATGCCAGTATTCATTTTACCTAGTCCAATAAGCCAATAAATCACACAGAGTTGAGGAAAGTGGGTTTCAACATTTTAGTTCTGTGCAGAAATAAAAAGAGATAGTCTTGGGGCCCAAGTCCAAATCAAGCACCCCTGCTGAAATTCAACAAGCTCTTTTTATACCATAAAACCACATATAACCCAGAATTTCCTGATCTTTCATTATTTGTTTCTGATTTCTTAATGCCAATTTAGAGTAATATTCCATAATAAGCATGGGGTGGGGTGGATGGGTTTGCACTTAATTACCTAAGCTCTCTTTTAACAGGCTGATGACAAACTTTTACCTTTGGATCTTTGCCTGGACATTTTTAAACACAGCTAATCTACATGTCATGTTACCTTTCCTTGTTCTAGTAATGGGCCCATTTGCAAATTTCTTTAGCGCAATTACAAAACCACATCCTGCCATTTAGACTGACAGTATTTGTGATCATTCTCCTTAGCTCTTTGCTAACAGATGTTAAAGAAGATGTCAGTTAATTGCTAAAGACTAGGTCTAGCAAAGACACAAAGACCAACGTTTACAGAAGCTTCTAATTATTTGTTAGCAGGTTAATAGGCCCTCCTTTTCTAGAGCCACAGTTCTTAGGCCCTCACCAGAATTTCCTTAGCTGAGAAGGATATCAGTATGCAGCAGACAAGCCAGATGTACTTCCCATAACAGCTCAAGGTTAAGGGGGTGACAAACATTTTTCTACAGGTTCTTTTCATTGGGAGAATCAGCCCTTTACCTTTGCTGCCATATGTACAGTTTTGTTTCTAGATCACCTTTGGCAGGATTTGCAGACGGTATATCAGGTATGGTTGCTCTCATGCTTCCAGTGGACATGCACTGCGAGTAAAACAATGGGAATGGAGTTCCTCTCATCTCTCTGTTGCAATGTCACATCCTCTTGTGAGTGACTGGATCGTCCCAGCTACGTATGGATACTGTAGAGCAGGTCTCCAACTTTTCCGGGCTCAAGAACCGGAGGAAAGGGGAGCAGCTTCAAAATTGATGTGTGCGCACACACACATAGGGCCACACACACTGGCGTGGCACTAGCAGCCCTGTTCGCATATGTGGCATGCACTGCACACACCCCATGGCAGCTAGTGGCCCATTCACCTGCCCAACACTAGCATCCCCATTCATGCCTGCGTGCATGCACAAACGGGGCCGCAGGCCCTAGCGCAATTGGGGAATGAGCACCCACGCGTGCACACACTACCCAGCCATTTCCGTGGCCCACTGGCCAAGAGCCTGCAGCCTGGTCCTGGGTCGCAGACCATAGGTTGGGGACCCCTTCTATAGAGGACAGAATTACTGCCCCAGTCAGGTCTCTTAGGAAAGAAAGACCCTTGACTTCGTTTCGGTGAAGTAATAGGTTCTTTTACTAAAGATTGCTGGCTGCAGAAAAGTCAGGCTAGAACTAAGTTTCCTGCACAAAAAGTTACATTTCTTTTTTTTCCCCAGCCCATCCCTCTCCCCATAACCAGTTCATCTTCAGCCAATGAAGAGCTGCATAATTGTTTTGAGAAACACTGAGATATTTGGGGCAGTCTACATTCCATTCTCAGGGTATGTGGCCTTGAGTGCTGGCACAAACTGGTTCCATGCTTCCCTGGTCTTTGTCAAACTGTTATCCCCCCTCCCTATTTTCCTTCACATCCCCACACAGATTTATTGCCCATATGTCCCCCTCCCATGTCCCTTCCTATAGCCTTTGATCGCAGGATGCCAGTGAGGCACTAAGCTAAAGATGGCAGAACTGACAATTACCTCCCAAGACAGGGATGGGCAATTAATTTTCCCAAGGGGCCACCTGAGAAACTGGGACTGTTCTGGAGGACCAAATCAATGTCTGATGTCCTCAAACTCCATCACCTCAGCTCCTCGGGCTGCTTTAGGTGAGACGGGAGTGTTGCACAGGTCTCTCCTTGTCATCCTGCAGCTGCCAGCCGACTAAAGGAGTGCATTGTGACTGCACAAGCCAGATTCAACTCGGCTTCTTCTTTTGCTCCCTGTGGTCCATTTATTTACATTTGATTTCTAATTTCCGATTTACTTCATACAGGCTAGAAGAAATAGCCAGGACTGGATGTGGCTCAGAAGCCATAAAATGCCCAGGTCTGCCCCATAACATCATCCAGATAAACTTGTTACAGAAAGCATAAAAAGCTGATATTCTGTGTTCAGAACTGGAAGTTGATTCTGGAGTCCATCTTCTCTCTGGGCGATGGTTTTACAATGGCTGCACATTGTTCCCTCTATTGGTCCATTCAACTTCATTAACTTGCTGGGATTCAGGAGCTCCAGAGACCCTTAAAAGCGGCAATAGATTGATGCCCTTCCCTGGCAAGAAGTTAGTGAGGAAACTGAGGGTCCCACAGAAGGCAAGAATCTCTCTTTCCATTATAATCCTTTATGTTTATGACATGTTCTTCTTTACTTGAATGTCCTTATTAACATAAATTCGAAATAAAAGAGAGCATTGTTACATTCTACCACTAGGGGGAGCATTGGTGTTATAAATTCTCTGTTTTAATCGGTGGAATCTAAAAAGAATTTAGATCACTTAATTCGTTTGCCTGGAATGAAAGCAGAAACCTAGGAGGAAGAGGAGGATTGTAGGGAGGGGTTCCCACCAAAAACAATATAACAAATCAAGGACTTTTGTAGAACTAAAAAAATATTATAACTATAAATGATTTTATAAAAAGCCAGAATTGGAAGTTTGAATCCCCTGCTCAGTGCAGGCGTCCTATTTAAAAGCTTCCAGACAAATGGAAGCTGCAATTTGTACATATTAAGCAAAGATGAACCTACCACCTCTCTGGTAAGGTAATTCTACTGTCTAGTCTGCTTCTAGTCAGTGGGTAGAATCAAAATCAAGCTGGCAACTCTGAATTTCATGGGGAGTGTTAGTCCTACATTCAGTTATAATGAGGCCTGGTTTGAGCCCTGTTGCTACACACTCAGAAGAATGAAACATGGTCGCCTTCCTTCTTTTATCCAGTTATTAGCAGATTGATGCAACTAATGGGTGCCTTTCATCTCTCTCAGCAGGCCCAAAATTAACACAAACCCCATGAGGCCTGATGCCTATTGCTAACCTTGCTTTCCCCACCTAAAGCTTTCTTATCCAAATCAGGTTATTTAAGATATTTCACAGAAGCCTTCACGTTTTTCCTGAATTCATGTAATGTTCTAACCCTGTTTTATTTTTCTTTGTCCCCCAGATCTTTTTTTTACAACAATGATCAAGTATTTATTGTACATTATATTCTATGCAGATATTCACTTTTTATTACTTTATGTTATTGTTTTTGTTACAGTACTTTATTATACTTTATTTATACAGTATTTCTTTACGATGCAGTCACTGGATGTTACTATTGCAATGCTTATGTTAATCATTTTTCAGCTGTCTGGAAAAGGGCATTACAGTTCTTAGACATATATTAATTCGTGTGTGTGTGTGAGAGAGAGAGAGAGAGAGAGAGAGAGAGCATGTTTGTGGGTTTTGAGGCAGCCCTCAAATTATGATCACAATCGGGGCCAGAATTTCTTTGCTTAGCAAGGCAGTTGTTAAGTGAGTTGCACCTGATTTTACAATGTTTTTGCCACAGTTGTTAAGCAAATCACTGCAGTTGTTAGATGACTCACACAGTTATTACACAAATTTGGCTTTCCCCGTTGACTTTGCTTGGCAGAAGCTGGCTGGGAAAATGACAAATGGCAATCATGTGACCTCCAGGAAGTTGGATTCATTGTAAATAAATGCCAGTTGCCAAGCAACCTGAATTTTGATCACGTGGTCAAGGGGATGTTGTGAAGTTGTAAGTGTGAGGACCTGTTGTAAATCATTATATTTCAGGGCTGTTGTAACTTCAAATTGTCACTAAACAAATAGTTGTAAGTCAAGGGCTTCCTGTATATATGCAGAGCTATAGGATGGATTATAGGTTTCTAGTCCACATTTGACTGTCATTTGAAAAAGTGTATTGTTCATCCTATTTTAACTCTCTTTTTTCTTATCTTTTGTGGTTTCTTAGATCCCACCAAGCTTTTCTTTACTCACACAGATACTATATATCCCCATGTCTATGGAGATTCTCACTCATCCAGGTCACGGTTGTCCCAAAGGTGCTTTTTCAAGAGGCAACTGGACTTCCTTGTTTCTCTTTGAAGACATTTCACTTCTCATCCAAGAAGCTTTTCAGCTCTTGACTAGATGGTAGAAAATGGAAGGATTTATATTCCTTGCAGACAGCTGGTCATTTACATTCTTTTGGAGAGTTGTTGAGGCCTCTTGGAGGTTTATCTGGGTACTCAAGGTCACCTGAGTAGTGCAAATGGGTGTGGAGGCTTCTTGGAACTGCTGAAAGGGACTGTGTTGTAGACTGGAGATAGATGATGTCCTATCCCTCCCCCTCTGTTGAAAGAGGGCTGTTTTCCCCATCTTCCTCTTGCATCTCTCCCTCAAAATTATTCATAGCCTATATCATTTTATAAATGGTAGCATCCTTTGAGTTGACCTCAATGTTATTCCATGGGTACACTGTGTATTTTTGTTAATGAAGTGGTTTGCCAGTGTCTTCTTCTGTTTGTTTGTTTTTAAATTTCTCAGACTAGTTTTGGTATTTCCTATTATTCTTCCACCCAAAAACTCACTGATCCTGGCCTTGCTTTGTTTTGAAGCCTAGAAAAATTAATCTAGATGCCATCACCTGTTGGGTTTGAATTCCCAGCTATTCTTTCTGAAGTATAGCACTCTCCTACTTACGGATCATCTCTCTAGTTTGTTCTCCTGAAACAGTAGCTCAGAGAACAATTAAACTCAGAATCTTCCAAATATTTTAGACTCTTAGAATCCTTGATCATCAAGTATGTTGGCTGGATTTTGTGGCAGTTACATTAAAAAATGTGAAAGGTACTATCTGTCCTCAAAACTAGGACATTATAGTTTCCAATGCACTGAAGGCTATCTGTATTTGTAATCTTTCTCATGTGTAATCTGCATCAGCACAATCCCCCCCCCCAATTAAAATCCTTCATGAGTTTAGCCACTCATGCCTCTAATGAAGTGAATTGCAGCTCATGAAAGCTATGCCTTTTAATAAATGATATTAGTCAGCAGGGCTTTTTTTCTCAGAGAAAAGGTGGTGGAACTCACCTCCCTCCCCTGGCCACGCCCCCACCCAAACCTGGCCACGCCCTCGTCAAACCCTAGGACCGCCCCTTTAGAGAACAGGAAACCCCACCCTCCTCTGCTCCAGTCCGCCTGCTGATTGGCGCCCGAACGGCAGCATGTTGGCCAGCGTCCTCTTCTCCGCCTTCAGCTTTTGCTCTGAGAAGCCGCGCGCGTTTGGCTTTGAGGGCGCCGGCGTGAGAGCCTCTGGATTCTCTGCCGCTTCTTGCTCGGGCAGGGTCGCCTAGGAAACGGGCCAGG
>NW_015386589.1:232716-241418 GCF_001527695.2 Protobothrops mucrosquamatus | reverse complement strand
GTCAGAAAAGTTGCTACCAGACTCTCTCTGGAATTTGAAGAAACTCAAGGAAAATTATTATTTTGCCTATCTGCCTATTATTTTGCCTATCTCTTTTCTTTTTTCCCTCTCCATAGATGACTGAAACTTTATGCAATGACAGAATTTCAAAACATTTAAAGCAGAAACTTCAGAATTCATTAAAGAACAGATAGGAAGAAAGGGAGAAAACAATCTGAAAATAATTTTAGGAAAAAGCCAAAAGAATAATTATTTTAAGAATTTGGGAGAGTCTGATTTTAGAATGAGGTAGAGGTGGAATAGATTTCTATTGTTTGATTACTGTAAGATAAAATGGAGAGATCGGCAGTTAAAGTTGCATTGCATTTTATTAATTAGATTTGAGGGCAAAATTGAAGGGTGGGCTTGGAAGGAAAGGGAAATGGTTTGAAATTTGGACAGAATATGTTAGACTAGGATCAGAATATGATAGGCTAGGTATCATAAAACTGCTTAGAATGTGATAGTTCATGGCCAGATAACCACATGGCTAAAGTAGACTTTATATTGACAAGAATGTTCAGATAAGAATAATAAGAAATATGTTTTATGGAATGTAAGTGGATGAAAAAAAGAACGTTACTTTGGATTGATATTGCCTGAGATAGGAATATGAAACTGTGAAAAAACGGATATTTCAGAAATAATATTATATGAGATTTTTTGAAGTTTAGAAGCTGAAGTCTTTACTCCAGAGAGACTTAGATTAACATTTCCAGTTAGCGCCAAAATTTAGCTCATCAAACTAACCTCAACTGACCTCAGATCCTAATTATGAACTTGAAATGGGGTTGGGAGGAACCTGGTCATACAAGAAGGACAAAAGGAGGAGGAGGAGAAGGGGGGAGGCAGCTTAAACTGTTGACTTGTAAATTGATTAACACCTCCCTTTCCCCCTTCCTCAGCCACTTCTATATTGCTTCCATCTTTCCTCTTTCACCTAAGGAACTGCTATTTGCAAATCCAAGAGAACCATCCATTCCTATGACTCAGCTCCTTCCGAAGAAGCAGCCCGAGCTAGTCCAAGAATGCAATAAATCACTTCAAGATGATGAGCCTATTCTGACCAGTTTCACCTCATGGTAGGAATCCCAACTGCAAGATGAGGCTAGAAGTTTTCTGAAAAACACATCCATAATTACAAAACTGTTTGCTTTAAAGCCATTTTGCTAAGCACTAATACTGGTAATTTATCTCTGGGATTAGGGAGGTGCAAGCACCTTTGCACCGTTGGAGAAAGAATGGAAGCTACTGTGAGGAACAGCATTGGGAAACACTGAGGCTCAGAAGGCTGAGAATGAGGTTAAAGAATATTGCAAGGATGAGGGAAAAAAATGGTCAGATTAGAGTCTTTTTCTCAGGTAGTATACATCTTAAGAGTTGGAAAAATCTGAAATCTGTAACTTCTGCTGTATCTCTCTTTTTTGGCTACAGATATCCCAAAGGGTAAGGTTACAAATGAATTTCTCTATCCTAAAAATTATGAAAAAAAATCAATCCTTTATTATAGCACCATTAAGGAATAATAGCAAAGTGACATGCTTGTCAGCATCAAGAGTTTGATTTGCTGATGATGATAAAGACTAGGGCAGCATGCTCTCCAGTGGTAAAGAAAGACATAATGATTTCACTGTGTCTCTCCCTCCTTCCTTTGATAAACCCTTGATGAATCACCAATTCTTTTTCACTAAGTTTATCTTTGTTCTAACACCTAGCCTAAGGTAATAAGCAAAATGGAGGGGAATGGGGAATATCATCCTTAGTTGGCTTCTGGTATCAGCATAGCCATGGAACTATTTGCTGACATCCATTGTATTTCCATGTGAAATCCACTTTGGGATTGCTTTGGGTGCAAAACTAAAGCAGTACGTAGTGGGCATAGCTATTATATCTTAAATTACATTATAAGAAACTCATTTATTCTTTGTGGAAAAGAGATGAAATATAAAATCAAGATATCAGAAAAATTCTCAAAGTGTAGAATTTGGTTGTGTCCAGCTCTCTCTCTGTACTTCTTTTTATTTTATTTTTTTCAAATAGTTAATAAAATTCAAATGCACTACTAATTTTTGTTGGTTCCCTGTAGATTCAGTCTTTCAGTTACAGAATATGGGGTAAACTATGCAGTTCCCAATTCTGTTTGGACAGCAGCATGGTGTGCTGAGAAATTTGTAGTGACTTATGGAATTAAAGCCTCTTATCCTCAAGGAAGTTCTCCTTCAAAGAGAATATATGTAGCTCAGGATTGAATTGTGGAGTCCTTTGTGCTCTCTGAGCTTGGTTTTTTACTGCAGCCTTTTCAATCTGCTATTGCTGCTATTGCTGATGTTATCGAGTTGTTTCATATGCAAGCAAGCAACCAAGCTCAAAGAGCACTAAGGATTCCACAAGTCTTCTTTCCTTTACACTCTCAGTGAACTAATTCATTGTGCCCCCCCCTCCCCCAAAAAGGAAGACATCACTTTCTAAGGCTCCAAATACATCTGTTTTCTCTATTACATTCCCTTGTCTTAATTTGCATGGTTGCTAATGACTTGTTCTTACCTCTTGTATAATCTTTCCAGAAATTAATTAATTTAACCTTTGGCTTGGATTTTCAACTTCCCCTTTTCACAGATTACAGATCCAAACCTTCACTGTTGTAGGTCTAACCACCAATTTATCACTCTCTCCTACAACATGCTTTTGCAAGATCCAAACTGATTTCTTTGGAACGTGCAAAAGAACATCAGGTTTTCTGGGATCTCTGCCCATTTCAGTATTGTAGCCTCAGGTGTCCTATAAATTTAATTGCTGAGAACAGAATCCAGATGGTGAACAGGCTGTAGTCAAAACAAGTCTTTTGGCAAGATACAAGAGCAGGCTAGAAAGAGGATTTCCATCTTCAGATTTTTACTTTAGAACTTGGACCATGTCACTGTCCAGACAGATGCTGCAGAAACAGTTTAATGATAGGGTAGATGTATGGGGGTGGGATTTGGCCTAGAAAGGGTGGCCTTAAAAGTCTTTATACTGTTAACAGTTCTACTGGTCTCTCAATTGTCCATATTTGGAGAATAGACTTTCATTTCATTTTATTTTATTTTATTTTATTTTATTTTATTTTATTTTATTTTATTTTATTTTATTTTATTTTATTTTATTTATTTTATTTTATTTTATTTTATTTTATTTTATTTATTTTATTTTATTTTATTTTATTTTATTTTATTTTATTTTATTTTATTTTATTTTATTTTATTTTATTTTATTTTTAAAAGCAAAATAATTGCTATCACCTTTGGAACCTTTTCCCTGAACTTTACAATACTTGTTCCCATCTGCCAGAAACTTCCAACTGGATGTGTCTACTCTGATCATTCTTAAATGTTTTCTGAGTTCTGTCCTAAATCCTCTGGTCCCTGTAGTTTTGAATATTATAAATCCTTTGTTGGAGGACTGGGATGGGAATAAAGCAGGAACCTGGCTTAGATGAGCCATTCTTCCAGTTCTGCCAATACACTTTACCTTATTTTATTAATTGAGGCAGGCAGATTAGCCTGGAACACTACCGTAACCCTTATAACCTCCTCCATTTTTTCTTTTCTGCTGAATGCTGAAGAGGAGCTAGAAGAGATGGGGTTTATTTCTGGTATGTTCCCAATGCAATTTTTGATTTGGGACATTGAAATGGTGGGCAGGACCCATGATCAATCATATTGATGTTGGTGAAACAAACCTAGGTTTCCTGGGAGAACAGGGAGGTTGGTGGCTACCATAACTGTGATGATTAGTAGGATAGTAGTATAGGGCACTGGCAATTATCTAGTTGTGTTGGATCTCAATAGTGAGAAATGGGTATCTTTATTGAGAGTTGTGTTCTCTGAGGAATAATTTGGTGCAGGCTGCATGCTAAAGGTAGGAAAACAGAGTCAAAGTGATGAAATACATTAATAATTGGGAATTCAGTCTACATCAAGATTCAAGTGGCCACTAGAGTAGAAGAATGGGAAAAGCCACCAGCTGCCTCGGATCTCAAACACGACGTATTTTCATCTCACTTCTCTTGAGAGAATAGTAGAAGCCTTTCCATTGGTACCAATTAATGCCATTGGCATAGGACAGATGTGGTCCACCAAGGTAGAAGCCATTGAGGTTGGAAAAATGGCAGCTCTTGAACCACCAGGCACCTGATGAGAGAGCTGCACAGTTCTGCACATAGAGATCTTGGTCACGGTCAAATGTAGAGAACTTCTGGCCACTGTGATAGGACAGTGAATCACCTGGTGGGAACATAAAGAGAAATAATGGTAAAAATGAGACTTCACAAAGCCGGTAGGAATAAGGAGTAGTTTCCTTGTGTGCCTATTTGAGAGTATATTCATTGGAACCTACATATTCTGATCAGGGATAGCTGATACTGGAATGTTTTAGGGCACATTTCATAACTTGTGTTTCAAGATTGGAGGGAATATGCTGTAAAAATCTTTTAAATGACTTCTGATTTCCCCATAATATATTCTGATCCCATATATCAAGGTACAGGGTAAAACATCTGTCTGAAGGAAAGAAAAAGAGCTGGCTGTAGACATCATTTTAAGACATATGTGGGTTTATGTTAGTATTTGGACACCCTTAGCCCAGAAGAATTTTGGAAATTATAGGCCCAATATATGAGAAGGACAGCAAGCTGTAGATGATTAATCTATATACTAGGCTGGGGAGAAACATCCTAATATTCATGATAATACATAGATCCAAATTGATCCTACTTAAATGCCTGATTACCAAGTTTGAGGCAATACCATGCTTTTCATCTTTTAAAAAAAGACAGTTGCAAATGGGTCACAACTATCACACTGTAAATAGGGTTTCCTATCTTCGTTTTGAGACTCAGTCTTACTCTGTTTCGTACTCAAATGGGACTGGGAATCGGGTCTCTTACCTGCCCCTCCATCAGTAAAGCCAGATACATGGAGCGTGTAGCCATCCTCTTCTGCACTGATTGCATTTGGGGAAAGGGAGAAGTCAGCATATTTAGCAAAGGCAGTATTATTCTCAAAGTCGTCCAGTTCCACACGTAGCTTATACTTCTGCTTCAGAGTGAGAAGGTGGATATTTTGCAGTCCTAGAAAAGGTGGGGAAATAGTTTGTGGGCTCATAGTTCTGATGCCTTGGGAAAACGTGCAAAGCACCTCCATTTATTTTCCTACCCTTTGGGGATGACCCCCATTCTCTTGACAAAAAAGTGCTGGCCAGACAGAAAAGCAAGACAGTTCTTGGCTGTGCTTGCTGGCCTAGACTAATAATAAACAGAGCAATTGCACTTCATGATGTAGTTTTCTGGCCCAGGTTTCAGCTGCTTAGGGGAGAAACCCAAACATTTTACATTCCAAATGTTTCTGGCAAAGGTAGATGTCTGGATCAAGAGATGCATAAAATTCTGAGACTGGGGAGAAGCCAGTGAGGGAAAGGGTGGGAAAAATCAATGGCTTTTGGCAGAGGCTCCTCAGAAAGGAGGAGGAAAAGAATAAGGAAAAAGGAGGAGGAGAAGAAGAGATTTCCTTGCACCCCTTTATATTTACCAAGCCAATATTCACCATCTGCTTTGCCAAAGCCAAACCTGTAGTCATTCCAGCCCCGAAAGAAACTGATTGACCCATTGAAACGTTTCTGGAAAACCTGCAAAGTATAACAGTTTTGAGGAAAGATAATTGTTAAATTAACATCAATTTGTCAACAGTTATCCTGAAGCTGCATTCCTGTCAACACCATAGAAAGGAAATAATCAAGAAGATTATGCATTATGCTAAGCTACATTGCTGAAACGTGGTTAATTGGATAATTCAAAATGATTCATACACTATGCTAAGCCTTATTCTAACAGTCTTGGTTTTAAGTGTGCACACAATTCATTACCCTCATATTTGCATCTTCCTATTTCAAATACATATTTGCTTGTTTGATTTCTGGTCTTTATAACCCGTTTTTCCATGCTGGACACTATCTCACTTCTACATTGGCTAACAAGACAAGGAAAAGTACTGAATTGCTTATATCTATAGAAGGATGGCATTCTTCCATAAACAGGGAGACATCACAAAAAATGTCTGTTCCTGGTTGATCCTAAATATTTCTGAAGTTCAAATTAAGGAGTGAAAAGTTTCACATGAGACACAGATACCTTGGCCTCATGAAAAAGAGTAATGTAGGACCTAGTTTGAAAAGATCCAGAGTCATAGCCCCATTTGACATTAGAGTTCAATGAGTTATTTTGGCCAATCCCTCTCTTCTGGTCCAATTTACCTGAGCGGGGTTTGTGGTGATAAAATGAGGGGAAACACCCTTCCATATTTGTTGCCTTAAACTCCCAGGGAAACAAATGGTTGCAATAGAGTACTACAAGTTTCTTAAAGCTTTATATTGAACAATATCAGCACCACAAATGATACTGAAACTACAACTGGAAAACAGGCCAAGATCAAAGAAATCAAGGTTATGGAATTTCCACCAGACTAGCACTGAACAGCCAGTACTAATCTAACTCAGTCCTAGGATCTCTTGCGCCTCCATAGGATACACTTTCCCATTTTGAATCTATCTTAAAGACTTCATTACCGTCCATTTTCCATCATCAGTGGTCATGTCACAGTACACGGGGACAGGGACATTGGGTCCTGCTGGAAAAATGAGGTACACGCCATCTGTCTCTGAACCTTGATCGTATATATCCTCACAGTCAAGTGGAAATGAATCTTCTCCACAGGATTGAGATTGCTGAGCTATCCCAGTGGAAGGAAAAACATATTACTTTAAATTTAAATAACCCAACAAGTATATGACATTATTTTGGCTTCTGATTAACGATTTTGCTTTAAAGCAGACAGTTAATAGTCCAAGACAATAATTATAAATCTGTTACTATTGTTATTTTACAAATATCATAATTACTTTGTTCAAGATCACCTATTTGGGCAGATGTGATATTCCTGAGAGTAGCTTAAAAATCTAAGAAATAAATAAAATAAAAATACTACATTTTGTTAATCAAAATATAGATTTATTTCTTCAAATTTCACATTAAAATTTATATATATTTCAGTACATATTTGTCCAAATTTAGGCACATTTTTGACATTCACCCAATGTAAATAGATTTTATAAATAATTTTCCTTACTGATTTTTTTGGGAGGAATATTACTTTAATAAATATATGCATTTCAATACAGTCTTTGCTGTCACATACAGTAGATGTATATTCATTTTGGAGATTTGGGGGCAACTGTAAAATTTTGGAAATGTTAACTCCCAGATTTATAAAATTAGATTGTTTTGTCATTCAGAAATGATATAAAAGAATTTCTCTCAATTTGTATATGATCTGCTTGAGATTTGTTCAGAGGAGGTTAAAGATTAATTTTAGATAGCTTTAACCTATAAATGTTCTGAATTGCATGCATCCAGATTTTCCATATTGTTTTTCTGTATCTTTCCAAATAAAGATTATAAAATATGTACCGAGCCTACCTAAATATGCATCCCAAAGCCTTAATGCAATTTTCTCATGCTAATCATACAGTGATCAGGTCACTGAAGACACTGATTGGATGAGTTTGAATGTCACCCATTTCTCCAGGCACATATGCATAAGGGATAACAATTTTCCTTTCCGGATAGATTTCAAATGTATACATATTTCTCTTTAATCTTCATTGAAATGGGTCTTTATAGAATAGGTTGTGGGGATTGTACATATGTGCATTAAGTAGTAACTAAATAGTCACCAAGCATGAAAAGCCCTCAAAATTCATATAAGCAAGAAACTTCTAGCCAAGAGTCCTATTAAGGAATTGTTTTAGTTATTATCTCTGTCAAAAGACACTATTGATTCTGTGCAGGGATAGCAAACAGTGATCTTTATACTGTAGTAACTGCCATCAACTAAGACTTCTAGAAATTCTTCCATACATGGGAAGCTATTTGTTCATTCTTCCAGTACAGTTTAAATAATATATGTGGAGGGGAAAAAATCAGCTAACAGATGGAAAATCATCTGTTATCCCCTTAGTTATCTAGAACTAAGAAGAAATTTCCTGATAGTGAGAACAATTAATTAGTGGAACAACTTATCTCTGGAAGTTGTGGGTGCTCCACACTGAAGGTTTTCAAGAAGAGACTGAACAACCATTTGTCCAGAATGATATAGAGTCTCCTACTTAAGCAGGGGGTTGGACTAGAAGCCCTCAAGGGCCCTTTCACCCCCATTATTCTATGTTCTATGAAATATTCTGCCCATTATAGTAGAATCATTTGACATTGCTTGAGCCTCACAAGAAAAATAACAGAATTTTACTAGCAGGATTATTATTGAGAGAGAAGAAAACAATGGTTGGCAATATCCTGAAAGAGCAGTAGTCAGTAGTAATCCTATAATATTTTGTTACCAAGGGAGGAGTGTGATAAAATGCCACAAAGGCTATATGTTGCCTGTTGTGTTCTTTGTATTCCCCCCCCCTTAATCCCCTATGCATATCCTGATCACCCATTAAGGGTGATTGCCCTTCACCATTGATCGCCCATTAAGGGTGATTGCCCTTCACCATTGATCGCCCATTAAGGGTGATTGCCCTTCTCCATCTGCATACAGTTTCATGCCCGTTGCTGGTTGGCTAACTAGCAACAG
>NW_015386589.1:218994-229315 GCF_001527695.2 Protobothrops mucrosquamatus | reverse complement strand
CATGCCCGTTGCTGGTTGGCTAACTAGCAACAGGGTCTTGCCAGCCAATGGAATTGTGTGATTACAAGCCAGGGGAATCCCATAAAAGAGGGCTCCCCTGGCCCAGAGAGCCAGTCCGGATTTACTTGATGCCTTGCCAATAAACCGAGAGCTGACTGTCACTCGACTCGTGTCTTACTGCCTGCGCGATCTAACATTGCCTACTTCATTGAAATTCTATTCTTCTTCCAATAATATATATGGAATACAAAACTCTGTTTTATTATCCCAACAGATTACAACAGATTGCTGATGTTGTGAGTATGGATAATAATGAACAGAGATTTTCAATGCATCTTCTGTGCTAAGGATAAGACCATAGCTCAAGGCTGGCACTCTCCTTTATAATGGCATGTGGGAATTATCTTAGGAAGCCAGGTGAATGGTCAGATAAGAGACAGCATAGCCTACAGCTCCATAATAGGAAGGGCAAGAGACTGAGGAGGGACTTTCCCTAAATTATCATGCTGTAAAGGAGATGGCAAGAGAATTGTATTTTCATGCTAATGTAGCTTTACACTAGAGTGGTATTAGTTTATCCAGTCTTGTTTTTTGTCTAGTCCACCTGATAAAGCTGACACCATTATTGGAGGTTAATTCTGCTGAATGCCAGCAGTTCAATTCTGACCAGCTCAAGGTTGACTCAGCCTTCCATCCTTCTGAGGTCGGTAAAATGAGGACCCAGATTGTTGGGGGCAATATGCTGACTCTGTAAACCACTTAGAGAGGGCTGTAAATCACTGTGAAGCGGTATATAAGTCTAAGTGCTATTGCTATTTTGGATATTCCAGAACACTGTATTTAACTATAGTGAAAAGATCATATGATTAAAAAGGCAAAAGATGCTGTAATGTAAGCCAGGTCAGGCAAGCTGCAAGCCACAAATGACCTCCCAAGAGGAGACTTTCTGGCTAACTGGAAACAGTGTATTTTTCTGTCCAATTTGATTGCAAACAGCTGTTCAGAAGCTGAAAAGATAATTTAAATGCTTGTTTGTGTCTTTTGTGCTTGCCTGAAAGTGGACTATGTTTTGATGTTCTTCATTTATTGTTAAAAAATGGCCCAGTCTGCTCGGCAGACTAGTGCTGGCCCAAATTTAAAAAAAATGTATGCAAAGAGCAGTTCTGGCAGTAAAAGTTTATCTGTCTTGAAATGTTTTAACAAATGGACTTGGCTGATCTCAGAAGGCATGTAGGGTCAGCCCTGATTAGTATTTGGATCCGGAGGATTATGGAATGCCATGCTTGTTAGCTAGATTAGGAAATCAAAGAAACCACAAAACAATGGCAAACTTTCATAAAGTTGCCAAAAAAGCTTCACAGTCAGAATCATCAAGAGTTAAGCTCGACTTGAGAGTTTCTTTACTTTTTAGCACAAGTGGTCTATTTAATAGTAGAGGAAGGTGCTTTATACTGAGTCATGCCAATGACATTGATACACTTCAGACTGGGTAAATGGTCATAGTTCTAAGAACCCTTAGTTGAACCTATAATCTTTAGAAAACAAAGCTGGTTGTGATCTCTTGTAGAGCTGATATGCAACCATAAATAATCATTTTCTGGGAGCAATATAATGGCTGAGGGTTCCCTGACAGACAATACATAAGCATAACATGTACTCCTAGGTCAGTCACTAAGTGGCAGGAAAGAGATAGATAAGTTTCTGTATTGTTGGTGCTATCTAGGAATCATCAGGATTTTTTCAACCCACTTCTAATACGGAAGGGGACAATTCACCATGACCATCTCGCTGCGGGACAACTTGTTGCAGGACAATTTAACAATTCGATTTAATTATTTGAAATAAATAAAAAAATGTTGTAATTTTTGTCATTCATATTTCACCCTGTCCTTCCTTTTGCATCCTTTTTTAATGATTCCATCCCACCATTTCTTTGATATTTGTGTAACTCTTGTCCCGCAGTGAATTATCTCATGGTTGCCTGCAGCAAGTTGCCTGTGGCAAGTTGGCTGTGGTGAATTGGCCATGGCGAGTTGGCCATAGTGAATTATCATAGACTCCATCCAATAACCCAAGTACTAGCACAATTTTCTGGCAGTACTGCACTCCCAGGAGAGCATTCTGAGCTGCTGCCTTTTCTCCCTAGCAGAAGCTTGTCAGGGAAACCACAAGCACTGGAACACATGAAACCCTGAAGTCTTTAACTAATGAATCAAGTTGGAATGGAGACCCAGTTTGGTATGATGGTTAAAGCATCAGGCTACAATCCAGGAGACCGTGAGTTCTAGTCTATCTTATGGACAAAGCCAGATTGACCTTGGGCCAGTCATTTTCTCTCAGCCTTAGAAAGTAGACAATGGTAAACCACTTCTGAAACTTTGCCAAGAGAACTGAAGGAACTTTCCAATCAGTCAGTAGTATAGATTGACTTGAAGGCACAAAAAAAAGTTAGAATAGGGAGAGGCATCTGAGAGGCTTGTTTTAGGGTTTAAAGAATTCTATGCCCCTGAGTCATAACAGGTTCTGTATCATCTATATCAGGGCTTTTCAACCAATGGTATGGGTACCACCTGTGGTACATTGGCACCTGGCAGGTGGTATACAAACATCCTAGAAAAGTAGTGGGGAAGGGGAATGAGCTGAACCGGTGGCAGCACCGCACAAGCCTGAGCGAGAGATGGCTGGAGCTGCAGGGCTGCCAGGGCTCAGCAGAAGTGCCAGGATCAGCGCCAGGCTCCAGCTAGAGCTCGGTGCTGATCCTGGTGCTTCTGCTGAGCCCAGAAGAAGCATTGATCAGTTGGAATGTTGCAGCATCTCCAGGTTTTTGTGATTTACATTCAGATGCTTGGCAACTGATTCATATTTATGATGGTCACAGTGTCCCAGGGTCATGTGAAGTGACCAAACCCTGCTGCAACCACCCAGCAGACTGGGGGAATAAAAACCAAACACCCCCTCATCCCATCCCCGCTGCCAATCCTCAACAGAAATGCTCACAACAATGGAAACCTCAGACTGGAGGAAGAGCGCCGCCGGGTGGGCAGGCAGGTGTCTTGTTCAGCTGTGGCTTGGGGTGCACTTTTTTCAGTGCCATTGTAACTTCGAACAGTCACTAAGCGAACTGTTTTAAGTCGAGGACTACCTGTACTTTATCACTTTTTTCCTTTTGGGGGGGGGGTCATCAAGTTTTTGACACCTTGCTAGGCGACTGGTGGTACTCGGATATTGCCATATCCTAAAAATGGTACAATGGATGAAAAGGTTGAAAAGCCCTGATCTATATTGACAAGCAGGTTTTCATAATCTTAGATAAGAATTCTTTCTTGTCCAACCTAAAGATGGCTGAAATTACTTCATCTAAAGCTGGTATTACTGCCTTTTTTCAGTCGACATAATGTGGAAAGAGCATATAGAGGATTCTGAGTATGTGCCATAAATCAGCCTCAAGAGCACTTACCTGAGTTGATGGCCTGTCCTTGCAATGTTGGCAGCTGAAGAAGTAAAAGGAGGAACAGAGAGATGGGCAGAAATGAGGAGGCCTGAGAAAGCTAAAATGAAAAAGCATGACTTGTCATCCAAGGTACATACTGAAGAAAGAGGCACCTTATTATTAACAATAATATAATTGTCATTGTTTTATAAAGATCTGCAAATAGAAGTAGAATGAATGTGACAAAGGAAAGCAAAGATATTACAGACAGGCAACTTGGATGCAATTCCAAAACATTTGGAACACTACTTGAACACTATCAGTATTGACAAAATCACCACCAGTAAATTGCAGAAGGCAGCTTTACTTGGAACAACTTACAACTTGTGACAATATATTATTATTAAACAACAATATCTGCCTATCTCAGGTCCTTGGAAAGGACTTGTTGGATGGACAAAAATGCCAAATCTAGTCTAAACATCTGTCTGACTGTGTGATTATAATATACAGTATATACTGCCTAATTCAGAGCAAGTCTTTCTGGCTGGGAAAGACACTGTCCTAATATAATTGGCATTGTCTACCAAGAAAAATAAAAACAGAAATCTGAAATGTGTGCTTAACTTGCCCAGGGCTTATTTATGTTGAACCCTTTCTTTTGGTCATTTTCACATTAAATATTACCGTGGCAAAAGATAAAAATCAGATTTTGCTGTCTCAAATGAAAAATGTGAATGAACATTTTCTTGGGTTCAGAAGCTTGCTGAAGGCCCAACAAACTTCTTTGTTAGTGATGATATGAGCTCTAGTGCTCAAAGTTTTATGGCAATGTAAAAAGAGAGAGAGTGTGAGAGAGAGAAATGGATTCATTGGTTGAATATAGAGAAATATTAGTTAGAGATGGAAATATATCACAATATAAACCTGGCAGTTGAAGCTTGAAAAGTTGCCTACTTATTTATTAGTCACAGCAGTGCCTGTAGAAGGAACAAAAGGAATCAGGTTGATGAAAGTGGCCTTGTTGTGGTGCAATACAAACCCTGCCCCTTTTGTAAGTGTGTTGCAATCTTGCATGCCTGCTCCAAAGGGGAAGATCTTGCAGTATGGTGCTGGAATGTGGCTTTTGTCATTGTGAGGCAAACAGCAAGAAACGTGGATACTGCTAGAGAACTTGATTTGGAGACATTACCTCATGATGACGGGTCTAATGTTCAGGTCACAAGAAGCCCTAAATATTAAGATTCAGAAACTGGCAAATAGATGCTTTTCCCTCTCTGGTCCAACATTAATTAATATTTGTTAGTTCCAAAAGTGGGAGAATTTAGAAGGAAAACTCCAAAGTTCATCTACCATTATTCATATTCATATTCTCTTTAACTTTGACAATCTTTCAACAATTCACAGGTTAGATAGTTTAGGTAGAAACTTTTGTGTACTCTGTTGTTTTTCTTGGCCTCAGAAGTTTATTTTGGCTGTGGCCTGACATCGAAGAGAAAAATGCATCACAAAAACATTTTAACCAGATTTGCCAATTTGTTGAATGTATACATGTTCCAGTTACTTACTTTTTAAATAAAATATTTACATACTATATTCTGGTTTGCTGCTGTTGTTATTATTGTCTGTTTTGTTTTAAAGTTTGTGAATTTGCATCCTACTTGTAAAACAAAATAGGTATCTATCTGCTTTTCTGGAAATACACTGTACTCTTGCTAAATGAAGAACCAATGAAGAAGATATGGGGATTAGAATGAAAAATTACATATAGTTAAGCTGCATGTATTCTTTTATTTGAAGCTCTGACCTATAGTGTATAGGTAGTCCTCAATGTATGGCCATAATTGAGCCCCAAATTTTTGTTGCTAAGTGAGAAATTTGTTAAGTGAGCTTTGTCACATTTTACGACTTTTCTTGCCATGTTTGTTAAGTGAAACACTGCAGTTGTTAAATTAGTAAAATGGTAGTTAAGTTAATATGGTTTCCCCATTGACTTTGCTTGTCAGAAAGTTGCAAAAGGTGATCACGTGACCCCCGGACACTGCAACAGTCATAAATGTGAGTCAGTTGTCAAGCATCCAAATGTAAATCACGTGATTATGGGGATGCTGCAACAGTCATAAGTGTGAAAAATGCTCATAAGTCACTTTTTTCAATGCCGTTGTAACTTCAAATGGTCATTAAATGAACTGCTGTAAGTCGAGGACTACCTGTATAGCAATGTTTCTCAACCTTAGCAACTTGAAGATGTATGGACTTCAACTCTCAGAATTCCCCAGCCAATTGAAGTCCACACATCTTTAAGTTGCCAACGTTAAGTAACACTGTTGTATAGTGTTGCTCATTTTCTCATTAATGTATTTAAGATTGTAGTCAAGCCCTTAAAGAAATTAGGATGAAATCATAGCTCATCTCTAGAATACCTTCAGTAAGATTTGCAAGCAAGCAAAAAACAATGCATATGAAACATTGAGGAAGTTCTTTCTGTCTCGACATCATGTCCCCCAGTCATCCCTCCAACCAGTTTATATTTAGGGGGTCACATGTCAGACTATGAAGTATAACAAGTAGGTAACCTTAAGTTTGATTCTGGCATGAATACAGAAAAGCTCTCTACAATAAACAGTATTCTACTAGAATATAAATTGATGTGTGGAATGGAAACTGGGATGATAGTCTCCATTCCTGATGAAACTATGCAGAAGTACATTCATGCAAAATATGGGCCAGCAAGCTTTCTTCATGCAATCAACAGTCAGTATTCTAGATATTCTATACATATGAAGTTACATGGTCAGAGATACTCTAGAGATCAGAAGGAGCACATCTGACTCAATTGCAGCTTTGATTACAAATGTCTGAAAAAAGATATTCCCATACTATAGTTCATACAGTCATATTGGTTCACATTCATTTTTTAAAATAACCTGCAGCTTCTCATTCTGTCCATTTCTCATTAATCATTTTGCTCTGTGAAAATTAATATTCCCATATCTCTTTTCATTTATAGGGAATCAGGGCAATTTTCCTCTCCTCCCCATTAATTTTGCAAAGTATTTTGTATGAAATGATTCATTTCATAGAATCGTATTAGGTACTAATTAGATATTGAGAAGATTTACCCTGATCAATTAGCCCTTGTAATTTCACTATCTTGGATATGAAGGAAACCATTTCTCTTTTGTTACAGAACAAAAATAGAGTAGCTAAGCAGTCCATGATTCAATATGTCTTTGGAAAGCAATCCCTTAATAGTATTACAGAGAGAGAAAGTAAACATCCCTTTTGTTTAAGGAATCAACTTCATGATAGGGAAAACAAATGTCAGGATTTAAGAAGACAAGGAAATCCAGCCATATCAAAAGAAAGGTCTGTTTCGTTTAGCATTTTTCTTCCCTACAATGACTAAATAGAATCCTTCAGGAATGTCTTGGCAAAATGTTTGTCACATCTATCATACATCTGTATTGGGAGGATATCTTTACAATGTATTAATTTTATATCCTGCCTTTACTCCAGGAATACATAGAGAGATCTTCCTTCATTTAATCCTCACAGCTAAAACCTAGTGAAGTAGGCTGGGCCCAGAGAAAGGGACTGGCCAAAAGTTACCCAGTGAGATTTAATGGCTGATTCTACCTAAAGACAAAGTAGACATGAATCTGTCAAGCCCTAATCTTAGTCCAACACCTTAATCCCTCCACCATTCTGGGTCTCAGTTCTCACATTCAGCCATCATATCTAAAAGTTACTGAAGCTGGCTTTCCCCATTTCTTCTAACTGCAAATTTCATTCATCACATATGACATTGAAATAGACCATTACAAAAATTAATTTGATTGGGAGTGAGGAGAGAATACCAAAGTCCAAATGGGGGAAAAAAAATCAAACCTTAGTTCACAGCCTAATTCACCTCCCTTCCAAAATTATCTGTTGCCCCCAAGCTTCAGATTCTTCACTGACTTACCTTCATGTTGTTCTGTGGTTCCTGAGCTGACACTTCTGTGGCTCTGTGTATAGAACTTTCTGTTTTCTTTTGAAGCTGCTTCTTTCAGTCTCCTTTGCAGGCCTTTAGCTGTACACCTCCCACCCACACTGCTCCTGCCCACTAACATACCCCAAGCCAAGGAACAGACATGATGTGTAAATTCTGGATTTATAGCCCAAAGAAAAGTTGGGAGGGGAAAAGGGGGGGCAAGAATGTGTTATAGAAAAGCAAGGCAGGAAATGAAAAATTGGAGAGAAGAGGGGAAACATGGAACAAGCCAAGAGCTAGATGTTTTCCAGGCTCTTGGCATGAACATAATGTTGTAATATGCCTTTCTCACATATGTGCAAGCAGACTTCCCCCACATCTCTCTCTGTCTCTGTGTTTGTATGAACATATTGGAAAAGGTGTTAAATTTTAACTTTAGATGGGAGAAAATATTCTTCAGAGCCAGAACATTTGGGTGGATTTTATGAAGTCCCAAAGAGGGACTTCCAGTGAAATAAAAAATGATGATATTGAAGTTAGTATTCTTTACTGTGAAAGAAGGGTGTGACATAGTAATGGCTCAAAACCTAGAGTTCTTGCTCACAGACATGTTAAAAGGAGCTAGTAGAAAACTATACCAGCATAAAATGTGTTGCTTCCACTGGTGATTCACAACCTCCCAGAAGTACAATGATAGCAAAAGTTGTTTCCTTATTTTCAGAGTTCAATGGATTCATCAGGTTTTGTTTCCCTTGCCTGTCAACAAATGTTATTAGCCAGTAGAAAAATATAACTCTCTTTTATGTAGGCTGAGACAAGGGAAGGACTAGAATTTTAACAGATATCTATATCAGTGAATCTAATTTCTCTGTTATCTGTCAAAAACTGCACTGGGTTTCCACAAGAAATGAGTCATAAGACTTGCCATAGCATTCCTCTGGAAGAGAGGCACCACAAACCCACATTGAAAAATGATACCCCTGGTTATCAAGTAATGTCAGAAAAATCACTAAACTTGTTATACTGCGAAGAAGCAGAGAGTCACCTCTTCTACCCCCCCCCCCTCTCTCTTGCTTCACTACAGCAGGTTATTAACTCTCTAAACTGATTCAGATCTCCACTATTCATGATTTATTTTCTTAGAATATCTCTATCTTGCTTTGAAAACAATGCCATGCCTGGTGGCTTTCATAGGCATTCTCAAGAGGGAGGCAAGTGAGGAAATATCATGATGCAAATTCCATTCAGTTTCTGTCATCTTTGCAATCTTTATTTTTCTTATTTTTGTTTCTTATTGCATTTGTTTTAAAAAAAATTCTTTTCTTGTGAGTCTTCCAAAATCATTGGTAGTCAGTGGCATATATTTTTGATAGACACATAGATAACGACTTTAAAATGTGTGATCTTCAACTTTCAAAATTCCCTAGTCAGCTATAGTATGATTGGTAATACAGGTAACACATGTACTTCATTACAGGAGTTCATTTATCCTGCTGAAAAAGACAAAAGGGTGTTGGACTTTTTTTTTAACATAGAAAAATATTGAGGTATTCAAGGCAAAGATTCACATTTCAATTTTGTTTCTACAAATGGAACCAGGTGGATGGTTTAATGGGTGTAGAAGTGTATTTTCACCCATATCTATAGGAATGTCAAAATTTACAAACAATTTGGCAATTGCTAATGCAAATGTTTTCTATTCTTAGGTATATTCTAAATTCAAACAGATAATTAGGGGCTGCTACAAAGAAGAGGGGGGGGGCTGCCATAAAGAAGAGGGCATTAATCCATTCTCAACCCAAAGGGGCTGCCACAAAGAAGAGGGGAATCAACCTATTCTCCAAAGCACCTGAAGACAGGAAGGACAAGAAGCCATGGATAGAAACTAATCAAGGAGAGAAGCAAGCTAGAACTAAGGAAAAATTTCCTGACATTTAGAACAATTAATCAGTGGAACAACCTGCCTCCAGAAGTTGTGTGTTTTTAAGAAGACTTTGGACAGCCATTTGTTTGGAAAGGTACAGGGTTTCTGACTTGTGCAGGGGATTGGACTAGAAGACCACCAGGGTTCCTTCCAACTCTGTTAGTCTGTTATTACAATAATCTACTACAGGATTATGAAACATACCAACAATTCAGACAAAACTATTCCCATCATCTGTCTTCTAAAACTTTCTGAACTTTGGTGGACTATTTCTGGGGCTTTCTACATATATAGTATATGATATTAATCTGATATTTCTTTTTGAATCACATTAGAAAATCAACGGAATGTACTAGGAAATTACACATATAAAGTTCTCCACCACTGGTACATATTACATCCTAAAAGTAATTGTTTTCATGATCCACTTGGAACTGCATAGCATTTCTATGTATAGAACATTCTTAGCCTTCCCTAACATAATACATAACAATGAATACTGTCCAGATTCATTGGAGGGTATTTGCAAACTTCCACTATCTCCAGCCAGCATGGCTGTTTCCATCATTCTCTGCCAGAAAGGTGATTGGTTATGGGGCTGGAACAACAGGATTCAATTTCCAACACATCTGGTGGGCATCAGGCTGGGAAAGGCTCATCTATGTAATGAAATATATGTGCCTGGCAGGGGAAGGAATTAAATCTTAACAAAGATAGATTCCAACATGTTTTTCTTTCTTTTAGTCTTTTTCTTTTCTAAAAATGAAACCGTGTTTCTCAACAAACATTTAAGGTGTTGTGTTCTTTGTATTCCCCCCCCCTTAATCCCCTATGCATATCCTGATCACCCATTAAGGGTGATTGCCCTTCACCATTGATTGCCCATTAAGGGTGATTGCCCTTCACCATTGATCGCCCATTAAGGGTGATTGCCCTTCTCCATCTGCATACAGTTTCATGCCCGTTGCTGGTTGGCTAACTAGCAACAGGG
>NW_015386589.1:196504-215569 GCF_001527695.2 Protobothrops mucrosquamatus | reverse complement strand
AAGGGTGATTGCCCTTCTCCATCTGCATACAGTTTCATGCCCGTTGCTGGTTGGCTAACTAGCAACAGGGTCTTGCCAGCCAATGGAATTGTGTGATTACAAGCCAGGGGAATCCCATAAAAGAGGGCTCCCCTGGCCCAGAGAGCCAGTCTGGATTTACTTTATGCCTTGCCAATAAACCGAGAGCTGACTGTCACTCAACTCGTGTCTTACTGCCTGCGCGATCTAACATAAAGCCAAATGCCTATCTCTGAAATCTTTATGTGCATACTAGCCTAGACAAATATAACATAATGGTGGAAACCATTATGTTATATTTGTCTAGGCTAGCATGAATGTAAAGACTATTCCAGTATGCCAGAGAAGTTATATCAGAGTGAAGAAAGAGGTGGAAATGATCCAAACCATTTTGCAAAGATGTGTTCCATATTTTACCCCCTAAAATAGGGAACTTCCATTGATTTATTCAAACTTTATTTTAAAACTTGTAAGATGTGCCCAACTGAAATTATAGCTCAGATTCCAAAATACGAAACCTCCACTGTGTCAGCTTTTGAATTCAATTTTCATGGAAAAGAACAAATCGGTATAATAAGTATTAATAATATTTTAGTACTTTATTGTAAAGGTATGTATATATGTATCTTTAAAAAGATTAGATTTCGTTTTGTTTAATTTTGTCTTGTTTTAATGGAAGTTAAGTTCATAAAAAATAATCAGCCAGAAAGCAATTGTATTTCCTGCTTATATTAGAAGAATATAACTTTTAATTAGGTTTGTGGCCTTAAAATAAAAATGCATCAAATCTAAAAGAAACTACAGGTAATCATCAATTTATGATTTATTGGTCCATAACCTGGAACCAGAACGACCAATGCTAAGCAAGACCATTGTTAAGTGAACCATGCCTGATTTTACAGCCTTGTTGCTATAGTTATTAAGTGAATCTCTGCAGTTGTGAAGCGAATCATGCAGTCATTAAGCAAATCCAATCTCCTCCATTGATTTTGCTTGGGAAGGTTGCAAATGGTGATCCCATGACTCTGGGATACTGCAACCATCATAAATACATGGCAGTTGTGGCTTCTGGTTTTGACGTCGTGGTGAAACAGGCGCAGGAAGATGGGGCTCCATTGTTCGAGTTTGAGTTCATCCCACTGGGAACTCTGGAAAGAGTCGAAAGTCACCCCGAAGAGGTGACAAGCAAGGAGGGTACCCTCATTGATTGTGGGATGGTGGCAGCCCTTCCATTTGATCTGAGGAAGATCTCCAAACCAGTGGCAGAAAGACTGGCTACATTCGTGTAGCCAGTCAGAAGCTGCTGACAACAGAAGACAATAAGCACTAACAAGCAACCTTTCAGCAATGTGGATGAAACTGGGTGAGACTCTATCTTCTCTTTATGACTCTAAGACATCTTCCTGGAAAAAACTGCCCAAAGTACCTTCCCCGATGAGAGAGGGAAGGGGAATTTCCACCCCATTCCCTCAGGAAAAGAAAAGCAGCGAGCTAATTACTTAGGGGAAACAGAGAAAATTACAAGATTAATTTGGAATTAATACACATATATGGCTTTGAAATTTGGGGACTAAAAGTGTTTTTGAGACTTTTTTTTTTTTAAAGGAGATTTGAAAAGCTTATAATATAAGTTTGGATTTAAAAAGCAGGAAAATGGTGCTAATGATATCTAGTGGCAAATTATGGAACTACAATTTGTTATACCTAAAGGAAACTTGGGTTGAAGCCCAGATTTAGATAAGATTCTTGCTGTCTGTCCTTGGAAACTTTCACTTTTGAAGACTGCATCTGGGAAAAGGAAAAAAAAAACTTTGGGGCTGCTTATCGGTGTGGTAAAGATGATGAACTATTTTGAAACTGGTCTGCCTGAACTACGAATATAAATATTAACTGACTTTCAGAGCTGTGTTGTGGAACTATTTCCCTGCAGGAGAAACACACTTCATTGCTTGAGGTAATGGAATATTTTGGATTACAAATCTTTGATTGATGAACAATTTTTATTGTAAAGACCACCTACAAAAATGAAATGGATGTCCCATACAGCTTTAAATGGTATAAAAAAACCATCTCTAACATCTGTCTCCAAAGTCTTCAGTTTGATATACCACCAAGAAAATATGAATGAAGATCAGAAAGAAATTCTCTTCATGTTGAAATCAATACAAGAGACTATTGCTTTAGCTCGTGATGAGACTAGAAATAACACAAAGGAGATAAAAGAACACTTTTCTAATCTAAATTTACAAACCCAGAACATGATTACAAAGAAGGAACTAGCAATCCAGGAAATAGAAGGAAAACTAGAGGAAGCAGATCCAAAGATGGAGGACCTAAAGGAAGGAACTAACTGACAGATTCAGACAACTGAAGAACTAGATGATGGAGTAATAACATCAGAAATGGAAAAGACATCTTACCAATCAATAATTCAGGACACATTTGAGAAAAAGGAAGAAGAACTGATTGAATGGAAGATAGAGCTGTTAGGAGAACTGTGGGGAATTGGAGAATGAGGGGGGCTGTTTAATGAGTATCAATGGGTTCGTTCTTCCAAAAATACTTTAACCAAATGGTCTTTCTTATTTCAAACAATATACACAAAAACAGAGGAAAAATTACCTGATGATTCAACTGCATTGACTTGGAAAGTTAGTTGGCAAAGAAAGCAAACTAGAGTAAGACTGAAGAAAATAGAGGTTTTGATCCATTAGATGGAATATCATATTATCAACTAGATGTTTGAATATGGTGGAGAATAGATAATTGTTAGAAATAGAAGTACTATCATAACTAGAAAGGTAAGATTTGTAATTAGAATATTAGATTTTGGTATAATAAGAAGGGAAACAGGAAAATGCTAAGAAGTTTGAATAAGGGAAGCTTTTGGTTACCCAAATATAACTTACTTTGAAATTATAAACAATAGAGACATTTTCAACACTGATGAGAAATTAAAATTTAAAAAAAAGTGAAAACAGGATACTGATTGAACATATGGATATTAAGTGCAAATGCAATTAAGATATATTTTGGTTAGAAAAGTTATCTAAAATTGACATTATTGGTATTATAAGAAAAATGTAACAAAAATGTTGATATTCAATTGTATATTAATTAATAACAATAAGAATTTTATTTGCCTAGTATGGGAAAACAGGTACTAGCAGAAGAAGAAAGGAAACATTTGATAGTGTAATATTGGATCTAGATTGAATAAGTTAATATATACCACTGAATTACTAATGGACCTAGACAACACGTTGTCTATTAAGAATTTGATTGTAAAACTAGAAAATTAATAATTATACACACACACACACTGCAGTTGCCAAGCACCTGAATTTTGATCACATAATTGTGAGACTGATGCAATGGTCATAAGTACAAGGACCTATAGTAAATCGCTTTTTTTCGTGCTGTAATTATGAATGATCACTAAGCCAATGATTGTAAGTCAAGGACTACCTATATAGTAATAAAAATTCTCAACATACATTTGGACTCTTTAAAAAAGAGAGTTGCTTGCTACAGCTAATGCTGAAGATAGAAGTGGACCTTCCTTAGGTGCATAAGAAAGCTTGCTGGCAATGACTTTGTCTTCCATAACCCATCAGGTAAATACTGTTTCATTGTCTATTAATTATACAAAAGTCATCAATATCCATGTCAGGAACCATGGTCAGGCAAATTATTTCCGGGATGTTTGAAATCTTTGGAATCCTGCTGCCAGTTATGTGATTTATCACTATTAGGGTCTTGGATAAAGTCAATATTTGGAATGAAGCCATGGATCCACTTTTTTGTAATAGGTGAGCCGACTGTAGATACCAGGGTGTTTTTCACAAGCACATCCTTTACCCCAGTTAATAACACCAGCCAAAAACAATGACTGTCCCATCAAATATACCAAAGGACCTTCAGAATCAGCCTGTGAATCAAGAAAATTGAAAGGAATATTGGATGAGAGGAATGCCCAGTGAAACTAAATGACATAGATAATGAATGACATTCTCCAAGAACAAAGGAAGGTGACTGGAAAAGCTAGAAATTTGACTTTATGCCCTGAAATCTAAATCTCACTATTGAATTTCAGTCACCGGATCACCTCGAATCCAGGTTTCATTTTAAAACTGGGCATTGTTGCTTGTAATAACCCTGACCCTTTGGATTCTTGAATAAAAGTCACATGTTACTGAATGAGGATTGAGCTCAGCATTAAATTCAGTCTCTCTTACGTACATACAAGTTTTGATTTCCAGATGTCATAACTAAGAGCAATAGTAGTTGAAGAAAGTTAATTTTATCTTTATATGATAACTGTGAGGATATACAGGTAGTCCTTGACTTACAACCATTCATTTAGTGACCGTTTGAAATTACAATGGCACTGAAAAACTGACATGACCATTTTTCACACTTCTGTTGCAGCATGCCCACGGTAACGTGATCAAAATTCGATGCTTGACAACTGTCATGTATTTATGATGGTTGCAGCATCCCAAGGTCATGTGATCACTTTTTGTGCTCTTTTGAGAAATAAAGTCAAAGTCTACATGGAGGGAAATATGCACTGGGGTAACCCAAGGCTCTATTTTAGGCCCAGTGCTCTTCAACATCTTCATCAATGTGATTTGGATGAGGGGATAGATGGGGAACTCATGAAATTTGCAGACAATACCAAGCTGGCTGGAATATCCAAGATAGGCTTAAGATACAAAAGGATCTTGAGAGAATTTAACATCGGGTGCTATCTAACGGAATGACATTTAATGGTGAAAAAAGTAAGGTTCTACATTTAGGCAAGAAAAACCAAATGCACAGGTACAGTATAGGTGGTACCTCACTCAATAGTAGTAACTGTGAGAGGGATCTCGGAGTCCTAATGGACAATCACTTAAATATGAGCCAGCAGTGTGCTGCAGCTGCCAAAAAAAGCCACATAGTGTTAGGCTGCATTAACAGAGAGAAAGAATCAAGATCACATGAAGTGGTAATATCACTTTATAATACCTTGGTAAGACCACACTTGCAATACTGCATCCAGTTTTGGTCGCCACAATGTAAAAAGATGTTGAGACTATAGAAAGAGTGCAGAGAAGAGCAACAAAGATGATTACGGGACTGGAGGCTAAAACATATAAAAAATGTTTGCTGGAATGGGGTATGTCTAGTTCAGTGGTTCTCAACCTTTTTAATGTCGCGACCCCAACCGGTTGTAAGTCGAGGACTAAACCGGTCGTAAGTCGAGGACTAAACTGGTCGTAAGTCGAGGACTACCCAACTGGTCGTAAGTCAAGGACTTTCCCTGCCCGGGAGCACTGCACATGCGTGGTTCTGCCCCCTGCACCGGCCGAGGCGTAGCTGGCAAGCGGCACAGACGGAGCAGGCCGACCACCAGCTGGCCCAGCTCAAGGGAGGTAAGGCACCCGCCGGAAAAGGGGAAAAAAATGGCAGACAAAAAAAATGGCGGACAAAAAAATGGCGGACAGCCTTGCTTGGCGACCCCCATGAAATGGTCGATCAACCCCAAATGGGGTCCCGACCCACAGGTTCAGAACCACTGGTCTAGTTTAATGAAAAGAAGGACTAGGGGTAACATGATAGCAGTGTTCCAATATCTCAGGTGCTGCTACACAAAAGAGGGAGTCAAGCTATTCTCCAAGGCACCTGAAGGCAGGACAAGAAGCAATGGATGGAAACTAATCAAGGAGAAAAGCAACCTAGAACTAAGGAGAAATTTCCTGACAGTTAGAACAATTAATCAGTGGAACAACCTGCCTCCAGAGGTTGTGAATGGTCCAACACTGTAAGTTTTTAAGAAGAGATTGGACAACTATTTGTCTAAAATGGTACAGGGTTTCCTGCCTGGGGGTTGGACTAGAAGACCTCCAGGTTTCCTTCCAGCTCTGTTATTCTATTTTGTACTAAAGTCAATGGGGAAGCCAGATCCATGTAACAATCATGTTACTCACTTAACAATCGTGGCAAGAAAGATAATAAAATGGGGCAAGACTCACTCAACAACTGCTTCATTTAGCAACAGAAATGTTGGGCTCATTTGTGGCCGTAGGTCGAAATTGTGGGTTGTAAGTTAAGGTAGGTTTATAAGCCTATAAACAGTTAAGATGTAATATTTCTGGATTAACAACTTCAGTTGATCAGAAAGAGCTTCTTGCCATTATTTGCAAAAATGGGAAGATATGTTCTGTATATTATAACATTATCCAAATAGGACTCTTTACTTTTTTTTTAATCATCCAGACAAAATAATTAAGCTAGAAGCTTCTTTCTTCTGTATAAATCTCACATCTCCCCACCACCCTTTAAGCATTATTTCCTCTTCTTACATGTGATAGTGTTGGTCCTTCTCCATATATTATATGTAGAATGCCTTCAATTTTTTTTCTTTAGATATTTGGCAACTACTTGAACAAATCACTGCAGTTTTCTTGACAAGATTTCAGAAGTGGTTTAACCATTGACTCTCAAGGGGGTAACATGAGACACACATGATCTCCTAGTTTCTAGCTTTATGTCTTAATCACTATATCGGAGTGGCATCATGTATTGCATTATGTATCTAAGGAAGGACACTACTTATCTTTCAGGCATCTTTCAGATAAGTAGTGTCCTTCCTCAGATATATGATGTGCTTAAATCTCTTAAATTGTCTTAAATCGCCTGTGGAATCAGGCCATCACTCTTGTTCCTGTGATAAAGTTTACTGCATGTCTTTGAGTCAATGATAGGCATACTTAACTTCTGAAGAATTTGTGGGGAAGGAAAGTTGACTGCATTGACATCATTATGTTGCACTAAAACACTTCTTTTGAAGAGTTCCTCCTTCTCTTACATACACTGCCATCTTTAAAGAATCTCAAATTTCTATAGAGTATCTCACATTTTTATCAGTTAGTTTCCTTCATATTTTCTTTCTTTTCACTTATAATCATATAGTTCTTTATCCAAATATTTATTCTCTGGCCTCTTGCAAATGACTCTGCTACTCATTTGCTAAGGAATAGGTCGGGATATTTCTGGCACTCAGAGGCATCATTGCCTCATTTTGCCTGATAAGATGAGTGTTAAGAAATGATGACAGTTAAAAAAATTAAAATGGCAGAAGGCTGTTTCACAAAATGTCTCAAATTTCACAATTTTTAGCAGTCTAACCTTCCCCACCCCAAGGTCTTGGATGAAGTTGGTCATTTTATATTTTAATAGCATTAATTTTGGGCTCTAAGATGCAGTTGCTATATTTATGGGTGAAATATTCTAGAATAAGGTACATTTTTTTAATGTTTTGTGTATGCTATACTTTTTCTGTAAAGAGGACACAAAGAAAGTGGTAGGTGGAGGACTGAATTCACAGCGAGATTAGAGTAAATGATCTTAATATCAAGAACTATTCTTGGAATACAATGTCTGGACTTTTTATTCAGTTAGTTCCAAGCTTCAAATCATAAAGAGTCTGGTGTTCACCTTTTCAGACTAACATATTTTATTAAAAATCACAAACTTTTGTTAGCTACAGCTCATTTCATCAACTACAATTCCCATTGAGGTAGGATTTAAATTGGAATGAAGCAGGGGAAGAAGGTAGGGAAAGGCAGGGTCGTTATCCAGCAGCAGGTTGTACTACATGTGAGACAGGTTTCAAGTATCTTATGTCAAATTCTGGCTGAGAAGCCCAACAAAGCAAAACACCAGAGTCATTGCATTCTCTAATGTTAACTTTATTAGGCATTAGCAAACCGCTAAGATAGAAAGGAAGCTAGCTCTGAGAAAATGGCAGGAAGTAGATAATTTAAAAAGTGAAACTTTCCCTCCCCTCTCTGACAGTTCAGGTGACATTGTCCAATATATCTTCTAGTAATTATTACGAGAAGGAATTTTAGTTTACCAAAACAACTCTTCAATGTCTTCACGTTGATAAGGAACACCTGTGGACTCAAAACTCTCCCCTCTTTCCCTCCCATACTGTTGGCAAGCTAGACGCTACAGTGCTCCTAAGGACAATAGGTTTCATAGCTTGACATCTTATCAATTAGCAATAGTAGTATCTTAATAGCCCGTTGTATTTATTGATACCTTTTGTGATAGCCTGATAACTGTTGATGTATGTGAATTTAGCAATCTCTCACTGAATTAAGCTGTTAATGATTATGTTGAGATCTTCAATGGACCATCCTAGGAGGTTGAAATCCCCTGATAAAATTTTACATTTGTTTTGATATCAAACTTATATCAAATTTATATCCATTAATTATTTTAATCTGTTTGTTCTATGTAGAATCCAGAAAGGCAAGCTTTAACATGTTTGGCTGTTAATGCTAAGAGTAGATAATCCATTTCATCTGTATTGGAAAATACTGCACTTAACTTATGAACACTGAAATAAACATTATGTGGTCTACTGTTGAAATACTCTGAACTATTTTTCCATGTTCAAGGAGTTCAGTTTGGTCTAGGGAATTCAGCTTCACTGTTGAACCTTCATCTGTTAAATCTATAACTTAATTCATACTGAGCTGCATGATCTCAGCTGTCTCTGTATTGTATATTATTTGTGATTTTAGACAGTGGAAAATTTTATGTCAATATCCACTCAAAACCAATATGCAGGGCGGAACACAAGCATGTAATAGTTTGGATTTAACTTTTGTATGTGTGTATGAGTGCAATTTGTAACCATACCACTGATTTGATTGCATTTTGACATTACAAGCTATTCTGGGAACAGAAAAAAGTGAAGTCTCTTTAAATAAATATTGTCCCCTGGTGTCTTCATGGAGATATCTAGGGGGTATTGTTTTAATTTAGTGCATGGTTTACAAATATTGAACTGATTTGCCACTTTCATTTTCTGAATATGTCAAACTAAACTATAGCCCTGGGATTTCCTGGTCAGTCAAAATGGGCAGATCAGTCAAAATGGGCAGGACAATGCATAAATCTCTAAATAAGTAGGTTTGAGCTATTACAATGAAATAAAAAATGTTATGGAAGTTAGATACAACAGAGATAAATTATGATAACATGATACACACACTTTTTACAAAAACTGAGCCAATGATGACCAAGGTCAGAGAAGTTTGTGCTTTTGTTAGTAAGATGTCACCCTCTCCATATGTCATTCACTGTACTCCCTGAAAGAAACAATGTGATGTAGTTATTATCCACCCTTCTGAAATCAGAGACCCTCCACAAACATGCTTTTGGTTTAACTGTAAACTGATTTTCCAGGGGCAAGCTTTCATTCAGAACAACTTGACAGTAGAGTTGGGAAACCATTGAGAACAGATAGTTCCTAATTATCACTACTATGTGGTGGAAATAACTTGATTTGTTTCTGCTTAGTCCAGTTGCTTTGTTTCTTTAGTGATACATTTAAGCAATCATAGAATGTACAGTACATAAAGGCAGTAGTGGGATTCAGCCAGTTTGCACCAGTTCGGCAGAACCAGTAGCTAATTTTTTTTTGCCCATGCCTAGAATGGACTTCCAGAAACGGCATCCACACAGAGAACTGATTGTTCACATATTTGAATCCCACCACTGCATAAAGGTTAGCATTTTTCCTGTTGAAAAGAAGCCAGGCAAAGTGATGTGATTCATGCATTCTATTTCTGTAACAAGAATGATTGAATGTTCCAGTTTTAATCTGATGAGGAAAGAGGAAGAATTATCTTCCACAAAAAAGACAGAATACATGGGAAGAGCCAGAGACAATAGTTATACAGAGACTCATCAAGGAGCTTCTTTCATGTATGGATATCCCAAGCTCACAGGAAACTCTAGATAATTTAATATATCCATATTTTTTGCAATGTGCATTTGGAAAATTAAATATATAGGTGAGCCTCACTTATTGCTACTGTGGGATACTGATTAAGGTATAAGATTAGTACCAAAGTTCAGATTCATATTCATCCATTGATACTGTCATGGTTCTGATTAGGGGAATACTTCAAAGAACCTCGAGGCATTGTTTACCTTAAAGTCTCTTTATTAGTACAGCACCCTTTTGCACGAACATGGTGGATGCCAAGATCTGAATTCCCCTCCCCTGAGCACACAATATTCAAGCACAATTCCCTCCTCCAATTAGCAGTCATAAATCACATTCTCCAATCAGTTTGAAGGGCAAAGTTTCCCTTCCATTCTGTAGCCTGCGGTTTCTTATCTTAACTAATCCGCACACATATTCTTTCTCCTCTCCTCCCAGCATCATCTAATTTAACTCTAAAAGTACCACATAGCTTATACAGAGAGTGGCTGCCTCTTCATATTTTGTCAAAGCAAGAACATCCAATGTTAGCAGCATTGACATCCACCCCCCCTTACAAAAAGGATAGATCCTGTATGTAAACAAAGCATATGTTAGGGACTATCTCTCGGTTTGTTGGGGTGTTTCTTGTAAAAACTTTTAATGAGTCTGTCAGCTTTCACATCGCTAGACTTCACCCAAGTGGCTTCGGACAACAAGTACCCCTTTCATTGTACTAGGTACTGCAATTTCCCTTTAAAAATTCTAGAGTCAAGAATATGTTTCACTTCATAGTGAGTCTAACCCACTACTACAAGGGGCCTGGTGCCTTCTTAGGAGAAGGTCTTAAAGTGGAGCCCCAAAAAGGTTTCAGCAGGCTGCAATGGAAAACAGGGTGAACTTTTCCTAAGAGCTTAGGGAGTTTTAATCCCACAGTGACCGAGTTAATGATCTTTACAATGGGGAAAGATCCCAAGAACTTCGGTCCTAATTTCTTACTGGGTAATTTAAGGTGTAAATATTTAATCGACAGATAAATCTTTCCCCCAGCTTGGAGTGTTCTTTGGGGAGCCCTCTTTTTATCAGCATGCTTTTTATAGGTCTTGGAAGTCTTTTTTAAAGCAGTCTTCATGTTTCTCCAAAATTCTTCTCACACCCTCACCCATTGATCAAGTGTCTGGGAAGTGGAGGGCACCTGAGGGTATTCAGGTATTGGGTTGAATTCTTTTCCTGTGGCTACTCTGAAAGGCATGTAGCCGGTGCTGCTGTGAACAGAATTATTGTAAGCCACCTCTGCAAAAGGGAGGAAGTCAGCCCAGTTTGTTTGTTGGTATGAAACATAACATCTGAGATATTGCTCCACCATCTTGTTAGCAGCTACCGTGGCCCCATTAGTAGACGGATGGAAAGCAGACAATAGACCTTGAGATGATCCAATTAATTTGAGAAACCTCCTCCAAAACCTCACTGTGAACTGCACCCCCCCTGTCCGAAATTATCCACTTAGGGGCACCATGCAGTTGGTAGATATTTTTCAGGAGCAATTTAGTCAGTCATTGGGCAGATGGGAATCCTTTGCAGGCGATGAAATATGCCTGCTTCGAAAACAGGTCTATCACAGTCCAGATGACATATTTCCTCTACTTTCAGGTAGGTCTACTCTAAAGTCCATAGCTATTTCTTCCCATGGTTGAGAAGGGTCTGCCACTGGCTACAGCAACCCGGGGTTTTTCCATGGAATTCTTTTCATGGTGGCGCATATAGCACAACTCTTGACATAGTTTTCCACATCTCATTTTAGCCCCGGCCACCAAAATTGCCAGCGAATGAAATGTAGAGTTTTTAGATATCCAAAGTGTCCAGCCTGTTTTACATCATGGCTGTGTTTTAGAGCCTTGAGATGGAGGGCTTTAAGCAAATACAGTTTACCCCCTTGTAAGCCAAACCATTCATACATGTCAGGGAGGTTTGATTGTCTTTGAACCATTGATTGGTGAGGAGCTCTTGTTTTATCTTCTTTGCCCCAGGGTCATCAGGATTAGGGGCCCTGCAAGGCATGAGTTGGGCAGCAGTTTGTGGACTGGAGATAATTGCCTCATTAACCTCTTCGCGTTCGCTTTTGTACCGGGGCAATCTCTATAGCGCATCAGTTAGGATGTTTTTTCCTCCCGGTATGTATTTTAGAGTGAAGTTGAAATGGTTAAAGTACTGTGCCCACCACACTTGCTTTTGGGACACTTTGCAGAGAGTTTTCAGTGCTTCTAGATTTTTGTGATCTATCCTTACTTCAAAAGGCACCTTGCTCCCCTCTAGATAGTGTCGCCAGTTTAACAGGCCCCATCTAATTGCGAAGGCCTCCTTCTCCCAGATTGCCCATCTCCTCTCGCTTTCAGTGAATTTTTTGGAGGTGTAGGCGCAGGGTTGCAGGACACCACTTTTGTTCTTTTGCAGTAATACAGCTCCAATTGCCACGTCCCTGGCATTAGCTTGAATTATGAAGGGCTCCCCTGGGCAGGGGTGCATTAGGACCGGTTCAGCAGCAGTCTTTTTAAATTCTCAAAAGCTGTTTGACATCCCATCGTTCATGCTACTGGTTTGCCCGGTTGTGGCTTACCTCCTCCTTTGCCTGTTTTGAGTAATTCTGTAAGGGGTAGGGCAAGCTCGGCAAAAGAGGGGATGAATTGATGATAGAAGTTGGCAAAACCTAAAAAGCTCTGAAGCTGTTTGCGAGTCTTTGGGAGCTGCCATTCAATTATAGTTTTCACTTTGGCTTCTACGCCCTCATTGGAAATTCTGTAGCCAAGATAATCTAATCAGGTCTGGTGAAATTCACATTTTGACAATTTGGCATAAAGCTTGGCATTCAATAGTTTCTTTAACACTTCTCTCACCAGTTTTATGTGATCAATCATATTCATGCTGTATATCAGGATATCATCAAGATACACCAGAACCCCTTTGTACAAGTGATCATGTAGGACCTTATTAATCAACTGTGTGAATACGGCTGGGGCCCCCTGTAGTCCAAATGGCATGACTTTGAATTGATAGCTCCCCATGGGGCAGTTGAAGGCAGTTTTCCACTTGTCTCCCTCCTTTATTCTCACCCGGTAATATGCCTCTCTCAGGTCTAATTTAGTGTCAACACTCCCCTTAGCCAGATGGATTAATAAGTCTTTTAGGAGGGGGAGGTGATATTTGTTCTCCACACTCACCACGTTGAGTCCTTTATAGTCAATGCAGAGACGAAGAGACCCATCTTTTTTTTTTCTTTGAACAACACAGGGGCTCCCACAGTAGACTTGGCTCATTCAATGAACCCCCTTGCTAGGTTTTATTTACGTATTGTTGCATCTCCTCCATTTCGAGGGGGGACATAGCATACATTCTCGGTCATGGGAGTTTGGCTCCCGGCAACAGTTCAATTGAACAATCATTGGGTCTGTGAGGGGGTGGGGTATCACATTCTTTCTCACTGAATGCTTCCGCCAGGTCCCAGTACTCGCTGGGGATGATTGGCTTGCCTGGTGGAGATGAGGCAGCCATGTGCGCTCTCTCATTTGGTGGCCTAAAGTGTCCTGCAATGTCAGTTGAATCAGTAGGAGGTTTAGGCCCTATAAGTAGTCTCACAGTTCTCATTTCTTTCTCCCACCAGATTAACGGCTTCCATTTGTCCAACCAGGCCAATCCTAGGATCACAGCCTAAGTCATTTTTGAGGCCACAGGAAGTGAATAAACTCCTAGTGGTCACTTATTTCTAGGCGTAGGGGCTCAGTTAATTGTGTCCCTCCCATCAGGGAGCCATCAGCTTGCTCAAACCTCATGAGTTTGGAGAGCTGTTTTGCCCTTATGCCCATTTTTATGGCAAATGGCAGGCTAATGATGCATCAGGAGCATCCAGAATTGATTAGCACTTTTAAATCTATTTGTGCCCCTGACTTAGGGATTACAAGTTTGGCAGGCAGTGAAAAAGGTGGGACATGTCAACTCACCATTGGGTCTTTCTCTCCATCATCGCTGTCAAAGGAGGGTAGAGCAGGGGAGGCTCCCCCCTGAATCCTCGACTTACAACAGTTCACTTAGTGACTGTTCGAAGTTACAATGGCACTGAAAAAAGTGACTTATGACCATTTTTCACACTTATGACCTTTTCAGCGTCCCCAGGATCACATGATTTACATTTGGATGCTTGGCAACTCATTGATATTTATGATGGTCACAGTGTCCCAGGGTCATGTGATCCCCTTTTGCAACCTTCTGACAAGCAAAATCAATGGTGAAACCAGATTCACTTAACAACCTTTTGTATCAGAGGTATCAAACTCAATTTCATTGAGGGCCGTGTTATCATTGTGGTTACTGTTGGGGGTGTCCTTCCTTCCTTTTCCCCTCCCTCCTTCTCATTCCCATCTCTCTCCTTCCTTCCTTCCTTCCTCCCTCCCTCCCTCCCTCCCTTCCTTCCGCAGGGCTGTCAGGTCTCAGCAGAAGTGCCAGGATCAGTGCCAGGAAGAAAGATAATTAAATCCACCCACCAAATCATCTTTTCACAGCCTTGGGGCTATGCAAAATGTGGCTCTTTGGAAACAGCCTCTACAAAAACTTTTGTTTTGTTTTGTTTTTACATGTCAGGCACTGTTAAGGCTTTCTGGAAGCTTCATTTTTCAATGCATCTGACCAATATTAAACAATACAGCCCCAAACCTCTTATGCAAACACAATGCATCATGTCAGTTGTAGGACAAATAAAATGAGCAAGCATTTTATTTCCTCCCTGGATACAAGTCCTGCAGCTGCAGAAAAAGCAGCAGAAATAGAAAAAAGAGAGAATGTGCATTTCATTAATGGAGAACAAAGGAACAGTGAGTGACTCAGACTTAAGGGAAAAAATAGGTAATCACAACACATATTTTCTGCTGTGAAAGAAATTTCTCTGTAGCTTATTGCTACATTGTTTCTTTAGCTTCATGTTTCTTGGCTGTCTGCCAGAGACTATTAACTGAGCTGGGCAGGGAGGAAGAAAGAGGAGACAGACAGAGACAGACAGAGAGAGAGAAACTCTTTTCTGGTACTTTTATTTTTTGACTTGACTTTTCTAAGAAAGGAGAAATGGGTGTTTCTTTTGGAGCAGTCTTTCGTATTTGTAATAGTTGGTTTCTGGGGCTACGTTTTCTACCTCTTTTCCTATTGTTCCTGCTTGTTTAATGTTTCCCAAAGATATTTCTTTTTCATGGGTATATAGATGCTAACTTCTAATTATTGATTAAATCAATAATCCATCACTGCCATGGAACAAGTTTCAAACTGACTCCGGAGTTCAGGGATCTTAAACCAGGGATGGGGTACCTCTTTTATGACTCGTGGACTTCAGCTCCCAGAATTCCTGAGCCAGCATGGCTCAGCTTGGAAACCTCTTCCTTTCCCCTCAGCATGGCTGCCTCAGGAATTCTGGGAGTTGAAGTCCACAAGTCATAAAAAAGCCAAGGTTCCCTGCCCCTGTCTTAAATGGCTGCTCCATGGGAATTGCATCCCATGAGGGAAGCCTAGCCAAGGATTTATTTTGGAAACGGGCATTTGTAAGTCAAACCAAGCAGGCCACAGCTAACAGCTGCTCTTTGCTAAACTCCCCCCCCCCCAAAAAAAGCAACATTACAAAAAGAGAAACCAGCAAAGGAGCCAAACTTTTGACCTCCTCTGGAGGAAAGAGGAATGCAGCCTCCGCCAGGCATTTTTTTTCCAAATTGGGCACCCAAAGCAAAGGGAAAAAATTGTTGCGGAGTTTTAAAAAACTGCCAGGGCTGCTGTGCCCCTTCCCAAAACAAAGTGCCCCGTGCAGCCCAGCCTCATCCTGCACAGCCGCCGCAATGCCTGGTCACTTACTTGTCCAAAATGAAGTACAAGTTGAAGCCCCCGTAGCAGGTGGCACCCCCTCCTCTTGCTGCCCCCTTCCCTGTCACAGGGTACCATCAGGAAGAGCCACTGCAAGCCCCAGGGAAGAGGTCTCTGTGCTGCACAAGCCATTCCCGAATCCAGGCAGCCCAAGGCGGCAAAGGTCTGCTCTGCTCCTCCCCAGCTCCTTCAGCAGATGGCCAGGCAGTGGCGGTGGCTTCTCAGGGGATCAAATCCTCATGTTCAGAAAGGAGAGGAAAAGGCTGTCCAGAGGTGGGTTTTTAATTTTTTGCGGGGTGGTTTCAGATTTCCCTTCTGCTCTGCTTTCCCTCCAGTCCACTTTCAGGGGCGCCTCTGCCTTGCGCTTCCAGTGCAGCACAGCCAAGCCTGCCACTGTGTCAATGCTGCTAACATCGGATGTTTTGCATTGACAACAGATGGAAATGTAGTCATCTTTTTCTCTTTCACTTTTAGAGTTAGATGATACTGGGATGGGGGGGGGTATGTGAATGAGAGTCTGGCTAGACATAGCAACAGTAAACATAGCATGAGAATCAAGGCTATTGAGCCCAGAGCTGATAAAGAATTGGTGGGCTGGAGAACTGGAGAAGAAGCCCGTGCTTCAAGCTAATTGGGAAATGTGATTTATGACTGTTAATTGGAGGAGTGAATTGTGCTTTGATACTATGTGCCCAGGGGAGGGGAATTCAATTTTTGGCTTCAATTATGTAGCGCTGATATTATGCTACTCAAATAAAAGATTCTTTAAGGTAAACAATGCCTCAAAAAAGAGTTTCATCTGTCAGAACCATGACATTAAGCCAAAAACTCAATTTTTTCCTTAACTATCTTGGGGTTCTGAGCCCCAGTCGCTGTCCCTAGAATTGAGGGACAAACTGACAAAGATTCGGGGAAGATATAAACATGGGGAAAGAAAGAGCACCCCGGCAGTGGCTGCTATTCCAGAGGGGGAAGCACAGCCTGCCCCCAGATGGGGGCAAAGCCCAAGCCACAAAGATAGCTGATCTGGTCATCGGAATGGACCCTACCCAGCAGAGACTCCAGACACCTTGAGACAACCTTGCCACCATCAAATGTTTCAAAGACGTACGAGGTTGAACTGCAAAAAAGGGGTTCCTGCACGTCGTGTTCCCCAAACCGGTGGAGAAGCACAAAATTGTCTGTGGCTGAGGACTCTGGTGAGTGGAAATACCTATCCGCAGCCCATAGTCAGTCAGTGGAGAAGTTGGTGGAAAAATTTGAGGAGCTAGAGATGAAAAGTGGAGAACGACCTTCCCATTCCCCATACACGAGCAATCATGATGATTGGTGAGGCAGCCACCAACTCCTACCAAGAGGAACCCCCAGTTCCTCCTGTGCAGATCAGGCAGCCTCCCTGTCCTCAAAGCCACCAACCATGGCCTCCAGCCCTGCAGATAGAGACAGCTCCAGTCATCACCCCTCCCAAATCCCAGATTGCCCGAGCTGTCACCGGGACAGCCAAACCCCGAATTGACATGCTTACCGGCCACCCAGCCCAGGGCCCAATCAACAATGGGGAATGCTGCAGCCTTCCCAGGTGGGAAGCCAGCAGTCACTGGCGGTGCAGCAGCTGAACTGGGGATGGCCACAGCCCCCAAATGTGCAGCAGCAGATGGGGACCTTGCAACAGCTGGGGAATATGCAGCCGCCAGGGGGTCAGCAATTGCTGGGAGCACTACAACAGAAGTGGGACTGGCCTCTGCCTCTGAATGTGCAACAACCACTGAAGGGACTGCAACTGATGGGGATCCAGAAACAACTGCCTCCAGGGCCACAGGAGGGCCTGCAGCAACTGGGGGCACCACAACTCCCCTGCAGACCAGTAGCAGTGGGGATGGCAGCAGACCCCACCTATGCAGCAACTGTTGGGAGGCTTGCAGCATCTGGGGATGCCATTACAGCAGCCACTGAGACCAGTGGGGGTCACACAGCAATTGGGGTGCCACAGCCACTGGCAATGCAACAACAGCCATGGGGGTGGCAATAGCCCCCGGGTGCGCAACAACCTCTAAGAGGCTTGCAGCAACTGGGGATGCAGCAGCCACCATGGGGGGGAGCAGCAACAGTTGGGAATGCAACATCCACACGTGGGGAGGCCAGCAACCACAGATGGCACCACCTCTTAGAACCACCTTCGATGGGGATCCAGAGAAGTTGATCTTTTTCCTCAATCAGGTGCACTCTCACATAAACCACTGTGCCTATTTCTATCCAAACCCAGCCGCTATAGTTGATGTGATTGTGTCCAGCTTGGAAAGAGAAGCATCCGAGTGGCTGAACAATTTGTATAATGAGTAAGCACCCAAGTTAGAGGAGCCCCACCTCTTCCTTGTAGGACTGAGAGCATGGTTCGAAGACCCATCCATTGCCCTCAAACTGGAGGAGGAAGTCCACAAAATAAAACAAGCCTGCCCTAGAATATATACGAGAGTTTCGCAAGATAGCCGGCAGAATAGAGAGGTGGCCCGAGCAACCCCTAGTCCATCATTTCAAGGAGGGACTAGATGACCATCTCTCCCAGGCTTGTATCTATCAAGCAGTTCCTGAACAGCTGCAAGAGTGGTACCTGGCAGCAGTAAGACTAGATGTTCAGCTCACCTGTTATCAGAAGCCACCCCCACAGTAAGCCGAGTCGAGGCCAAATCAACCCAAATGACGGCCACCACCCCCAAAAGCTTCCAACCATTGTGGCTACTGAAAATCCCAGACCACCTGCTGGGCCACCAATCAAGTCTTTCAGATGTGGACAACAGGGACACTGAGCAGCAAATTGCCCAGTCCCTTACCTCCAGCAGCAGAATAGACTGGGACCACTAGCAAGGAAAAAACCAGCCCAGCAGCCAATGAAAGAGAAATCCAACTGGATCATGCAGGAACCCATTGCCCAAGTCATGTCTCCCAGACAGGAGAGTGCCGAGATCCAAGCTGGTCCTGCCGCCGCTCTACCCTCCTATGACATTACAGGAGATTTTAACCCACCCAATGAGCTAGCGCACATGGCTGCCTTTTTTTTTCTTTTTTTTTTTCAAAGAAATCTTATTATTTTCCATCATAAAAAAACAATCATAAGCATAATAAACACAGTAACAAGTAAAAACCCCCCACCACCACCCAGACTTCCCAAACCTAATCCCAGGATAATATTCATATATAAGTAAACAAATACTAATATCTCTAACTCCACAAAGTATCTTAATCTACATGAAAAGATAGAAAGAATAAACAAAATAAAAAAAATCTAAAAACCTAAGTTGTATTCTACCACTCTATGCTTCTTTTGAATATAAACAATCCATCTTCTCCATATTGATAAAAATTGTTCATTTGAATGGTTCTTCAGATAAGCC
>NW_015386589.1:190767-193072 GCF_001527695.2 Protobothrops mucrosquamatus | reverse complement strand
TCCAGAGCAAGTAGTGAAAGTATTAGAAGTAGTGAAAGTTCCAGACCGGAAATGCAAATTACTTTCGTTTCTTCTTGCTAAAAAGTTTCATTCCAACGCCATTTTAAGTTCACTTTCACTCAATCCGCCCCAAGTATAGGGAAGATCAAAATATTCCAAGTTAGAGTAAAATCCAGAATAGAAACAAACTTCCAGGGTCAGTTTGTCTGCGTATAATAACTCACAGTTCAATTTAAGTTGCAGCGGTGGCGGCGGCTTCTAGCTTCGCCTAGCGAAGGCGTCCTGGATCGCGGAGAATCCTCGGGGCTCCGGAGGAGTTCTAACCTACATCGTCCACATCGGACGACTCGGGAACTCAACTCCTACCCCGGGCAGCTCACCGATCCCCTTATGTCCGGGGGAAGGGTATCAAGCCGTTTGACAGCTGATGCTTGCTGTCAAAACGGCTTTTACGCGTAAACAGGCGGGAGGCAGCTGTCAGCTGCGTCCGACGAGGTCGCCCGCACACCGGAAGTCGCGCACATGGCTGCCTTATCACAACCAGGTGAGCCACTCATCCCCAGCAAGTACCGGGACATAGCAGAGGCATTTAGTGAGAAAGAATGTGACGTCCTGCCTCCCCACCGACCCAATGATTGCTCCATCGAACTGTTACCGGGAGCCAGACTCCCATGACTGAGGATGTATGCTATGTCCCCCCTTGAAATGGAGGAGATGCAGCATTATGTGGACAAAAACCTAGCAAGGGGATTCATTGAATGGGCCAAGTCTGCTGTGGGAGCCCCTTTGTTGTTTAAAGAAAAAAAAAGATGGGACGCTTTGTCTCTGCGTGGATTATAAGTCTAAACATGGTGAGTGTGGAAAATAAATACCCCCTCCCCCTCCTGAAGGACTTACTAACCCACCTGGCAAAGGGGGGTGTCTTCACTAAGTTAGACCTGAGAGAGGCATATTACTGGGTGAGGATAAAGGAGGGAGATGAGTGGAAGACTGCTTTTAACTGTCCCATGGGGAGCTATCAATTTAACGTCATGCCGTTTGGACTACAGGAGGCCCCAGCTGTCTTCATGCAGCTGATTAATCAGGTTCTACAGGGGTTCTGATGTATCTTGATGACATCCTGATATAAAGCACGAATATGACTGACCATGTAAAACTAGTGACAGAACTGTTAAAGAAACTGTTGAATGCCAAACCTTATGTCAAACTAACAAAGTGTGAGTTTCACCAGACCCGATTATATTATCTTGGCTACAGAATTTCCAGCAAGGGCATTGAAATGGACCCGACCAAATTGAAAGCCGTAATTGAATGGCAGCCCCAAAGACTCGCAAACAGCTCCAGAGCTTACTTGGATTCACCAACTTCTACCGTCAATTCATACTCTCCTTTGCCAAAATTGCCCAACCCCTATGGAATTACTAAAAATAGGCAAAGAAGGAGGAAAGCTGTGACTGGCCAAACACTAGCATGGACTATGAACTGTCAGACCGCTTTTGAAAACTTAAAAAGACTATTTGCTATTGAACCAGTCTTAAAGCATCCTTGCCCAAGGAAGCCCTTTGTAATTCAAGCCGATGCCAGCAACATGGCCATTGGAGCCGTATTACTACAAAAGAACCAGAGTGGGACCCTACAACCCTGCGCCTACACCTTGAAAAAATTCACTGAGTGTGAGAGGAGGTAGGCCAGTGATGGCGAACCTTTTAGAGACTGAGTGCCCAAACTGCAACCCAAAGCCCACTTATACATTGTCGAGTGCCGGGTGGGTGTGGCCCATTGGCTGGATGTGGCCCATTGGCTGTGGTGGTAACGGCAGACTGGGTGGACTAAAAAGTTCAATCAATCAATTCCAACTTTGCAAGATCTTTTTTTTCCTGTGAGAAGTTGAAATTGATTGATTGATTGATATTTTTTTTTTTTGCACACGGCGACAGAGGCCTAAAGCAAAAAGGTTTTATAAAACCCAGCTGAAGGCCTAGGACTGGGGCGACGGCGCGCGTGCCCACAGAGAGGGCTCTGAGTGCCGCCTCTGGCACCCGTGCCATAGGTTCGCCACCACTGAGGTAGGCTGAGTGGAAAAAGGAGGCTTTCGCAATCCGTTCAGCTCCATGGCATCGGACCTGGTTACCTCCGAGACCGCCTTCTGCCACAGATTTCCTCCCATAGACTGGTACGCTCCCACAGAGTGGGTCTCCTCAGGGTGCCGTCGGCCAAACAATGTCGGCTGGCGACCCCCAGGGGGAGGGCCTTCTCTGTGGGTGCCCCCACCCTCTGGAACGAACTACCCCCCGAGATCCGGACG
>NW_015386589.1:167850-187930 GCF_001527695.2 Protobothrops mucrosquamatus | reverse complement strand
CCCGGTGGGCAGATGTCAACAAGGGGTACTCCCCCTTCCGTGCCCAGCCAGGTCTCGGTGATACCTGCCAGGTCCGCACCCCCCTCTTGTATAAGATCTTGAATGAGGGGGGCTTTGTTCACCACTGACCTGGCATTGCATAGCATCAGCCGGTGATCCCGGGCCTGGGGATCTAAGTTCCCTGGAGACCGAGTAGAGCTTCTAATATTTGGTTTTTAATTTGGTTTTATAGGGGTCTATATTTTTTGTATTTTGTATTTGTACTTGTTTTAATATGCTGTGCACCGCCCTGAGTCCTGCGGGAGAAGGGCGGTATATAAATTAAATTATTATTATTATTATTATTAAACTGGAGATACTATCTAGAAGGGAGCAAGGTGCCTTTTGAAGTATGGACTAATCACAAAAATCTAGAAGCACTGAAAACTCCCTGCAAATTGTCCCCAAAACAAGTATGATGGGTGCAGTACTTTAACCGTTTTAACTTCACTCTAAAGTACATACCAGGAGGAAAAAACTTCTTAGCTGATGCTCTATCCAGACTGCCCCAGTACAAAAGCCAGTGTGAAGAGGTTAATGAGGCAATTATCTCCAATCCACAAACAGCTTCTCAACTCACGACATGCAGAGTCCCAGCTTCAAGAGCCCCTAACCCTGATGATCCTGGGGCAAAGAAAATAAAACAAGAGCTCCTCACTGACCAATGGTTCAAGGACAATCAAACCTCCCTAACATGCAGGGATGGTTTGGCTTACAAGAGGGAAAAGCTATACTTGCCAGAGACTCTCCGCATTAACGCTCTCCGAGATGGCCATGATGTAAAACAGGCTGGACACTTTGGATATTTAAAAACACTACACCTCATCTGCAGGCAATTCTAGTGGCTGGGATTGAAATGGGACATGGAAAGCTATATCTAGAGTTGTGCTGTATGTGCCACAATGAAAAGAATTCTGGGGAAGTCCCCTGGGTTATTGCAACTGGTGGCAGACCCTTCCCAACCATGGGAAGAAATTGCTATGGATTTTACAGTAGATTTACCTGAAAGTAGAGGAAATACAGTCATCTGGACTGTGATAGATCTCTTCTCAAAGCAGGCTCATGTCATTGCCTGCAAAGGGCTCCTGTCTGCCCAACAACTGACTAAAATGTTCTTGAAACACATCTACCAGCTGCAAGGTGTGCCTAAATGAATAATTTCAGACAGGGGTGCAGTTCACAGCTAGGTTTTGGAGAAGTTTTCTCAAACTAATTGGCTCATCTCAAGGTCTATCATCTGCTTTTCACCTGTCTACTAATGGGGCGGCTGAATCCGCAAACTCAATGGTGGAGCAATATCTCAGATGCTATGTTAGCTACCAACAAATGAACTGGACTGACCTCCTCCGTTTCGTAGAGATGGCTTACAATAACTCTTTTCACAGAAGCCTTCACACCTTTTAAAGTGGTTACAGGAAAAGAGTTCAGCCCGATACCCGAATACCCCAGGCGCCCTCCGCTTCCCAGACACTTGATCAATGGGTGAGGAGGTGGGAAGAAGTTTGGAAAACCACAAAAACTGCTTTAAAAAAGGCTTCTGAGACATACAAAAAGCAGGCAGATAAAAAAGGTTCCTCAAAGAACATTTCAAGTTGGGGAATAGGGAATATATTTATGGCTCAAATTATCTAGTAAGAAGTTAGGACCAAAGTTCTTGGGACCTTTCCCCATTGTAAAGATCATTAACCCGGTCACTGTGGGATTAAAACTCCCTAAGCTCTTAGGAAAAGTTCACCCTGTTTTCCATTGCAGCCTGTTGAAACCTTATCAGGGTTCCACTTTAAGACCTCCCCCTAAGAAGACACCTAGACCCTCGTGGTGGCAGGACAAACTCACTATGAAGTAAAACGTATTCTTGATTCTAGAATTTTTAAAGGGAAATTGCAGTACTTAGTACAATGGAAGGGATATTCATTGTCTGAGACCACTTGGGTGAAGTCTAGTGAATTTGAAAGCTGACAGACTCATTAATAGGTTCTATAAGAAACACCCTAATAAACTGAGAGGCAATCCCTAACCTGTGCTTTTGTTTACATTACAGGATTTGTCCTTTTCGTATGGGAGAGCGGATGTCAACACTGCTAACATCGGATGTTTTGTATTGACAACAAATGGAAATGTAGTCATCTTTTTCCCTTTCGCTTTTAGAGTTAGATGATGCTGGGAGGGGGGGGTGAAAGAGAGTCCGGCTAAACATAACAACACTAAACGTAGCGTGAGAATCAAGGTTATTGAGCCCAGAGCTGATAAAGAATTGGTGGGCTGGAGAACTGGAGAAGAAGCCCGCGCTTCAAGCTAATTGGGGAATGTGCTTTATGACCGTTAATTAGAGGAGGGAATTGTGCTTTGATACTATGTGCCCAGGAGAGGGGAATTCAGTTTTTAGCTTTGATCATGTAGTGCCGACATTATGCTATTCAAATAAAAGATTCTTTAAGGTAAACAATGCCTCAAAGTTCTTTTGAAGAGCTTCATCTGTTGGAACCATGACACACTGTCGGCCAGGAGATTGGCAACTTCTGGTTCCCGTTTCTTTGCTTTACCCCAGATTTGAGGAACATGGAAGCCTCATCCTCCCTCCCACCCCCTTCCTGCGAAGGAAAGAGCTGGAATCTGGCGCTGATCCTGGCGCTTCTGCTGAGCCCTGAAGAAGAGCCAATCAGAAGAAGCGCTGAACAGCTGTAGCCCAGGGCTGATCCTAGTGCTTCTGCTGAGCCCTGAAAGCCCTGCAGCTCCAGCCATCTCTCGCTCAGGCTTGTGTGGTGCTGCTGCCGGTTCAGCACATTCCCTTCCCCCAGCCTATGTACCACACGTGGTATGCGTACCACCATTTGAAAAGCCCTATTCTAGGCAAATCAGTCTCGCCATCCTGAGACAGAGGTCTGAAAAAATGTGTGAATTCTTTCCTGCAAAGTTCAGAGTAAGGGAACAATTTTCATTTTCACAAGAAGTCAAAGAGGTTATCAAATGAATAGAAGCTTTTTTTCTGCATTAAGAATGTTATATTTGAAACAAGATATAATAGGATATCTTTCCCTCAAAAAGACATATACACTATAATTTTGAAAACCCAAGTTTTTGCACCCCCTGGAATATTGTCTCGTACCACCAAGGGGTGTGAGCACCCCTGTTCTAGCCATTAAAGATGGCTAGAACCCCAAATCCTGAAGCTCTAGCCTTAATGTCATATAATATTGGGGAGATACCAATATGCCTCAGGTGCATAGAAACTAGGTAAAGAAAACTCTCTGTGTGTCTGTGTCTGTGTCTCTGTGGGTAGTATTCTACAAATACTACTAATGCAGAACTTTTTTTTTTGACTGAGTATATCAACTGAAATAGAAATAGGACTGAGCAGGACTTGTGGTCAACAAAATGGATAAATGTACCCATCCTGTTTCCTGATTTTTTCGGGGGGGGGGGGTTAAAATAGCATGCCTAATATAGTATTAAAATAATATAAAGTTATGATTTGAATATGCTTATAAAGTTGAAGATGTGAATTTTGTATTATATTACATTTAGCCAAACCTAGGGAGAATGGAAGAATATATTAATGTTGCCATTCTTTCAGAAATATTTGTTTTAGTAATCATCATCCAAAAATATCCAGTGGCAAGCAGTACTCCCAGTTCCCAGTAGTAGAAAAAATAGTTTCTGGAATTCATTATGGAAGCAGAGATGGGTTAAAGAAGAATAATGTCAAACAAGAGAATATTGCCTTGCCTGTTTTGAAATTCCTGTTCTTGGGCTATGTTCAAATAATTGTTGGAACAAATCAAAGCAACTTATGTTTTAGGGTAATTGTCCCTGGCAAGTTTCTATATTTTTCATGCATGGCTGGAAAAATGCCTTAGACAATGTTGATTATCTGAGCATTAAAGTTGCCATTCTTCAGGGTTCCACCCACATTTTGAAGAGTTTAAATTACTGCCAGGAAATTTTGACACAGAGAACTGTTTAAAAATTAAGACTACTGGTTTCAAGGTCACATGGTGTCACATATTTTGCCATCCTCTCCTTCACTTCTTGTACAGAAACTAAACCTGTAATCGCAGGTGTGATCTGGTCCAACCTCTAACAATGATTAACCTACCTGAACCCATGTGATATAGTGATTAGAATGTCACCAGGATCTCAGCAAGCTATGAAAAATTCCTGCTTGAGTTCCTACCTCACTCTAAACTATAATGTGTTTTTTTGGTTTTAATGTAACATATTGGGAAAAATCCATGCATTATGGAAATGAACCAGATGGTTTAACATGATGTGAAAATCCAACAAATTATGATTTGTTCAATACAGCATATTTAAGAAAAGCCTGGAATCATGCAATCTATAAGCCCACTTGGGAAAAGCCACTCTCTCTGATGCTACTTTTTAGATGCTCAAGGACAAAAGAATCCACTGCTCATCCTATTTGTAAAACAAAGTTGTGTAGAAAGAAGTTTTCAAAAGGAATAATTTCTAGTATTGAATTTTCTCTTTATAAACATAATCTTACAAACAAGAAGATCTAAAAGTTTGTCTAAAACTTGCTGATGAATGTTTTTATGGGATAGATGGAGGAAATCACTCTCTATATAGATGATTTAATAATCAAGTTCACTGTATATAGTTTAATGCAATTTTCAAAGTGAATTAAATCAAATTATTTGTTTGTTTTTTTTTAAATAAATTTTTATTGATCTTATAATTGAACAACAAAGATTATGATGCATTTACGTACATAAACAAAAAGAAAAAATAATCCAAATCAATACATTTTCAGAGACACTCGGCAGTCCCCGCCATGCCTCCATCCTCATCCACTTACCTTTCCTTCCTCCCTCTAACCCCCAACCTCTCCACCTTCCTCCTTACCACCTATCTACATCCCCTCTCCTTTCTTACCACCTCCTCAAGTGCAATTTGGGATACCAGCTGAGCATCTCCTCTTATCAATACAATAAGTATTTATCTATAAAATGTAAATACATCAGTTTTTATAATTCCCCTAATCCCCTATCCCCCCTGAGCTTCCCGGAACCCAATATAGGACTAAAACTCATCCCATTCCATATCTAAATTACAATTTAACTAAACAAAAATAATACAATCAATATATAAATACTTTAACTCTAATAATACAATAAGTAACAACAATACAACTGATCAAAAACTATTTGATATTTGTATAATTTATCCACCATCAACATTTATGAAAACCTAAATATCTATCAAACATTTTATATAGATTTTTTCTTACATTTTAATCTTAAATTTTCTCTACACTTTCTTCACTCTCAAATCAATACTTTCAGCAAAGATCTTAAGTCAATACTATTCATAGCTGGAAAAATAATTTACTTTATCAAATATTTTAAAGCTTTCAAAATACTATAAATTCTTTGCAGACATATAATCAAATATTAAACTAATTTCTTCCTTTTCCATAATAAAATCTCGCTTCCAGCATCATCAATTTAACCATCCTTTGGCTTATGAAGCTTGTTCAGCATTCCCTGCAAGTCTCTCATTACAGATCAATTTGGCCTCGCCCCTCCCACTGGTTCTGAAGTCGGTGAATATATTAAAGTTTCCTTTTGTTGTTGTTCTCTTTCTTTACGCCTATAAGCAGCACGAGTCATCCTTTGCTCCTTTGCATTCACTCCCACCTTTTGTTGAGTCTGAGGATCTCCTGTAGATAATGACATGGCCCCAGGCAGTTCCACAACAAGTTGCTCCATCAAATCTTCCGCTTTAGACATTGATGGTGATGACACATCAGCTTTCAAGACCGACAAATAAAAATCTCTGGCTTTCTGTACAGAGTTTAATCTGTACCTGGTCCCTTCAAAATTTACCACAATGCCCATAGGAATCTCCCATCTAAAAGGCATCTGCCACTTCTTTAACTCCTGAGCCAAAAAAGTAAAATCTTTTCTTCTTCTTAAAATCTTAGAAGGTATTTCTTTTAGAAGTATAATGTCTTGTGCAGCAATTTGAAATCTCTGCTGATAAAAGAGCTGTATAATTTCATTACGTCGTACTCTTGTGGTGAAATAAACAATCACATCTCTAGGTATGTTTCTCTGACGTGCAACCCAGGAATTTATTCTATAAATTTTTTATATTTCTCCACATATCACCTCAGGGTTGCAATTCAATACCAGGGCCAAAACTGTAACAACTTCCTCCTTAAGTTTCTCTTGTAAATCCTCTTTAAGTCCCCTGATTCTCAGGGCAAATTCCATTTCTTTAAATTGTGTCATCACCATATCATTTTGTAAATTCTCCACAACTTCTTCTACTTTCTCCAGTCTGTCCTCTGTTCCTTCCATTTTCTCCACTAGATCATCCACCCTTGCCTCTACACGATCAATATGAGTTGCTAGTCCTTCAAAAATATGTGATATATTTTCACAAAGTTCCTTATTTTTCTTATCCAAAAGTTCTTCTGTTTGTTTCACAGTTTGTAATGAGGACTTAGCTAAAGCCTCTTGCAGATCTTTAAGTGTAATGGAGGGAGGTGGTGATGGTGGGGGAGATCTAAGTTTTTGTTGTTGAATTTGCACAACAGGAGAGGAAATAGCTGTTTTAGGCAATGCAGAAACTCCAGTACGTTTTGTGGCCATTCTGCCAAATTATTTTTAAAACTCACAAAAGCAAAAATTAACTTTAAAAAGCTTGACTTAAGAAAAGTTCTTTAAAATCCTTTAAAATGCATCATTCCACCACCGGTAAGAAAGTGAAAGTTTTCCTTTTGTTACAAAGAAACAACGCTTCTGCAGCCATTTTCTTCTCACTTTCACTTATAACAAATAGCGAAAATCCCAATAAGATCTTTGAGTTAAAGTCACCATTTAACTAAAGCAGAAAAAAAAATCCCCTGTCAGGTTCCGTCTGTTCAAAATTTACTCACAAGCAGATACAAAGTAGCAGCAGTGGCAGCGACGTCTAGCCTCGCTCCGAAGAGCGAAGACACTCCGAGCTGCGGAGAAGAGGTCCAGACTCCGGGGGAGTTCGTACCTACATCCCCCCAGGATCGTTCCTGGGGGGACTAGAGAACTCAACCCCTATCTGAACCAAACTCACTCCCTCCCCTTCGCCTGGGGAGGGAGTTCCAAGCCGCAAAACAGCTGATCCGTGCTGTTTTGACAGCTCTGACGCAGTCCCGGGCAGGAGGCTGAGAAGAAAGCTTCCATCGGCGAAGCCTCGCCACCGGAAACTCAAATCAAATTATTTGTTGATCCTGCTTCTCCCACTTTTTGAAAACTGTTTCTTCTCCTGCATGCCACAACAGGCCAAGTGTGATTTTCATCTTTCCTAAGGTTGTGTCTCTTGCAATGGAAGCCCTCTTTCTTCTGCATGGGATAATCCTGTATGTTTCCAAAGGTTGTTCTAAATGTCTTTATGGAAACAATCATGTAGACAACCCTAAGTTCCTTGGAGGAGGATGGGAACTGGAATGTAAACTAAGAAGAAACCATACCATTAAAAATAATTGTCAAGTCATAAAAAATCATTTGGATGAGCAGTCTTTTGCTTGTAATAACAAAGCCAGCTGTAATTAGAACACCAACAGGTAGACATTTCCAAAGGCACTAATTGGAATTTTGACAGAACCACAGTCTTGTTGAAATAATCAATAAAAAAGAAAAAGTATATCCAAGGAGGAGGAGTTTTTTTTAAAGTTTTTTATTTATAAAACAGTTAAAACAAAGATGGACATAACGTAACATTCCAGTGTATATATTCCTAATCATTTGTTCCTCATCATACATATACTTCTTAATCTCTCTATATACATATTTTTCTATACAATACAGTCTCTAATTTGTTTCTCTATCTACTAATATACAGTTTTATATACAGTATCTCTATCTTAACACTAACTTAAAACCTGAACAGGTCTCCTTGATTCACATCAACAATAGAATTTGTCCCAGATTTCAAAGTAATCTGACTCTGTCTTGTCCTTCATTTCCATTGTGAGCCTATCCATATCAGCACACGATAAGATTTTATATAAAATCTCTTCTTCTGTTGGAATTTCTTTATTCCTCCAGTTTTGTTAGAGGAGGAGATTTTGAAGGATATGTGGAGACAAGAGCCATGGTAATTGAATGATATGGTTTCTGCAAGGTGAAAAAGAGCTTTTATACTATCTATCTATCTATCTATCTATCTATCTATCTATCTATCTATCTATCTATCTATCTATCTATCTATCTATCTATCTATCTATCTATCTATCTATCTATCTATCTCCTGGAACATTGCAGTCCACGATCAGAATGTTGGTGAATTAGTCTAAAGTGCATAAAAAATTAGATGTCCAAAGGAAAGTTTACCTATCAGTAAAGAGATAATTGAGGTCAGCTCATTAAGAGGAAAAATAGAAAACTGAAAGAAAAGCAAACAAATAACAGTTTGACACAACTAGCTCTTCCCTTAAGTACAAAGAAAATACACAGGACTGAGATTTCAAGATTGAAACCATCTGGTTGGACTTTGGAAGGATGAGGTAATGTGGTTCTCAAAATACAGCTGGTTAATATTTGTAAATGATCTTCACAGAAACATTCAGAACTGGACCTGGTGTTGAGAAGGAACACTGAAGCACAATTTATGGAGAGGCTAGAAGTTATCTGAAAACTAACAAGACATATTGATAAAGGAAGGCACCTTTTAATATGCAAAACATAGACCCATCTAGCATAGGCTAGAATTAGCTATCTTGGGTGTGAGACAGATACATTTCAAAAGCAAAATTATGTCATAACCCTAAAACTGTTTGCATGAAAAGCATCTAATCTTCTCATAAGGTATAGCCCTTTCCGTGTAGTGCTGCTGTGGTATGAGTACAACAGATTCCACGAGTTTGTACTTTCAATCCAGTCCCTAAGATTAAAAAAAAATTATGGCAGAATTCGATTTTCCCAATTCTGTTCTCCAGTCTGAAGCAGACAAATTCTAAACATATTCAATTGGACAGTTCAGCAGGATTTAATAAGATCTTTTTATAATCAATAATCAGTTGGTGAAAAGGTCACAGATATTTAAATGAGAAGTGTCATCTCATTAGAAAAGTCTTAGTCAAGTAAACATAGAGATGCAACTGATTAATGTGCCTAATTTTATAACTCATGAGAGAACAATATTTCTTCCATGTTTTTTTTTCAAATGTTAGTAAAGATTTATTTAGCCTAACCTGATTCCTATGATGATCAATCAGATGATTTTGCAAAGTCCACGTGCAAGATGGGAAAACAATACAGTAGCTTTTTTCCCTTGGCTAACACAATAGCCTGATTTTAGAGCTAACCTGTTGCAATCATGACTAGCAACCAAATGTGACTAAAATGACAAATATGTAGTGTTTCCTATGTACTGTTAATCAGTTCTAGTCACTGACAGTGGGTAATAAAGATTGTATTTGCTTTGAGTTTGTGTTAGTATTGTAAGAGAATATAATAAAGACCACAAGAAACTTGGTATAACTATTAAACCAACATGACAGTATGTTGGATTTAATAAAAGGTAACATGTATTCAAAACTTAGTAGTAGGATTTGAGCCTTTCAAATTTTAAAATTAAAAGTTTGGTTTTTTTTTAAATTAAACTATTGGAAAGAATTTGCTAATAAATTAGCAGCTCCTTATGAATTCCATGGGGGAAGAAGTCTTACCCCAGGAAGAGAAAATACTCTGCATTTGTGTCTAAAGAGAAGCCTGATATAAAGCTAAAGGTAAAAAAAAATGAATTTTCTGTTCAGGTTTTTAGGAGAGGGAAAGATAAACTGCGCAAAAAAGTTTCTGGACTTATCTATATATGTGTATATCTGTATAATTTTTGTTCAAATTATTATTATTAATTATGATAATTACAAACAGCTTGGGAGAGAATCCCTAGAAAATAGGGGTTCAAAAGTGTAACACAGCATTAGCTTGCTATTGAAAAACTATTATGATATTTTCTTTGTTTGTTTGTTTTTGTGCCTTCCAGTCTTTCTTTGATGCTTGACCACTGCCTGGACAGTTTTCTTGGCAAGATTTCAGACGTGGTTTGCTATTGCCTTCTCTCTATGGTTGAGAGATAGTGATTGGCCCAAGATCACCTAGATGCAGTGGTGGGATTCAAATATCTGAACAACTGGTTCTCATATTTGATGCAGACCTAGGCCTCTGATGCCTAGAACGGACTTCCGGAAGTGGCATCATGCACTTCCAGTGGGCCGTTCTAGGCCTGGGAGTTCTCATCCAGGCCTCCGAGGCCTAGACTGGACTTCTGGAAGCCAGCTGGTTCTCTGAATTCAGGTAAATTTAGCTACCAGTTCTCCCAAACCGGTGCAAACCGGCTGAATCCCACCACTGCCTAAATGTCTTTGTGCCTAAATTGGGATTAGAACTCCCTCCTAATTTCCTGGTTTCTAAACTGGAAGGTTAGACTAGAAAATAAGATCAGCAAATTAAGATCACATGCAAGCAAGCTAGAACAGATGAAAGAAAAGAAGCTGAAGAACAAGACAACCAAAAAATACCTAATCAAGAAATACCACTTAGAAACAAGGAAGATCAAGGAAGCACTGGAAATAATAAAGCAGCAAATAACAGCTATAGCCAGGAAAATCAGTAGATACGAAGCTCGAATTGCAAATTATAGGCAATCAGAAACGTTCCTATCAATCCATCAATGGAGAAACTGCAATGAATCAGCCAGTACCTGACATGGAAGAAATAGTGCAGTTCTGGAAGCAGATATGGGATAACCCAAAGAAATACAAGGATATGGCTTGGTTAAAAGAGGTGGATGCAAATAAAACAAAAGTTGAAATGAAAGAACTAGTAATAACAACAAAAATGGTAGAAAAAAGAGCAAGGAAGATAAAAAATTGGTCAGCACCAGGTGAAGATGAACTGCAGGAGTTTTGGTTGAAACATCTAACTGTTCTATACCCACTCATTGCTAAGCAGTTCGATAATATACTACAAGGAGGAGAAATTGAAAAGTGGCTAACAACTGGGAAAAACTACCTAATAATGAAAAATCCAGCAAAAGGGGCAACACCAGGTAACTACAGGCCAATTACCTGCTTATCAACAACTTTCAAATTGCTAACTGGTGTGGTAGCTGATGCAGTACAACAGCATCTAATTGAAAACAATCTCTTTCCACCTGAGCAGAAAGGAAACTGCCCCAATAGCAGAGGAAAAAAGATCAACTCCTAATAGACAAAATGATCTTGGAAAACTGCAAGAAAAGTGTTAAGTCCTCACAGGAATGGCGAATAAGGAGAACACATGTTGTTCAAACAGTTCTTTATTCCTTCTCAGTCACAACTCCGAACAAGAGCAGAGGCACGCAGGCCTCCTTTTATATGCCCAGATCCCCGGACAACATGGTGACCGAGCACAGGCACTTCTCTCGCCTTGCGCATGTGCGCAAGGCTGGCGCCGCTCAGTCTGGTCCCAGGCAGCTTTTGCAAAGCCCCGGACCATTGCAACGTCCTGAGCCTCAGGACACAACAAAAAGGAAGACCAACCTGAATGTAGCATAGATTGACTACAAAAAGGCATTTGACTCTCTGCCACATGACTGGATAATCAAGTGCCTAGAAATAACAGGAGTCAGTAGAAACATCAGAAAATTTGTGCAAAGATCAATGGCACAATGGAAGATACAGTTGCAGGTCAATGGTGGGAGATTGGGAGAGGCTGACATCAAGAAAGGAATATTTCAAGGAGATTCATTATCACCATTACTATTTGTTATTGCACTGTTTCCTCCGTCAACAATACTGAATAACTCAGGACATGGCTATCAAACATCAAAAATATCTGCCAGACTATCCCACCTCCTTTATATGGATGATTTGAAGCTGTATGGAAAAAAACATCATCTGAAATAGAATCGCTGCTCAACACTGTCCGTATATATAGCCAAGATATTGCAATGGAGTTTGGCTTGGACAAATGTGCCACACTTACTATCAAACAAGGAAAAATAGTGAAAACTGAAAGAATCAAGATGCTCCATGAAAATAATATTAAGAGTCTGAATGAGGAAGATTACTACAAATACTTGGGTATCCTTCAAGCTGACAACATCAAGCACACTGAAGTCAAGAAAAAGATTAGAGGTGAATACATCAAGAGAGTGAAGAAGATCTTAAAGTCCAAACTCAATGGAGGAAATACCATGAAGGCAATCAACACCTGGGCAATTCCAGTCATTAGACACACAGCTGGAATAGTGGACCAGACTCAAGCAGAACTAAAAGCAATGGATAGGAAGACCAGACAAATAATGACAATGTATCATGCCCTTCATCCACATGGTGACATTGATAGACTCTATCTACCAAGGCAAATAGGTGGGCGTGGAATGCTGCAAGTACATCAGATGGTTGAAGAAGAAAAAATGGCTTTGGAAGAATATCTGAAGGACAATGATGAAGGTGCACTGAAATGAGTATATCAGGAAGGCTTACTGACTACTGGACAGACCAAACTGGCCTACAAGAAAGACCAAATTAAGAACAGAATAGAGGCATGAGAAGGCAAAGCACTACATGGCCAGTACATTAAAAAAATAGCTGGGAAAGCAGATAATAACAAGACCTGGCAATGGCTAAGAGCAGGAAAATTGAAGAAAGAGACCAAGGGACTAATTTTGGCTGCACAAGACCAAGCCTAATAACAAATGCATACAAAGTCAAAATTGAGAAAACAGCAACAGACAGTAAGTGCCACCTATGCAAAGAAGAAACAGTGGACTACCTGGTAAGCTGCTGCAAGAAGATCGCATAGACTGACTACAAGCAGTGGCATGACAAAGTAGCAACAATAGTGCATTGGAAGATCTGCAAGAAATATCATTTGCCTGTAAGCAAGAACTTTATGGGATCATAAAATAGAGAAAGTCATAGAAAATGATAAAATTAAACTGTTCTGGGACTTCAGAATTCAAACAGACAAGCACCTGCAACATAACACCCCGGACTTAACAATTATTGATAAGAAAGACAAAAAAGTCTGGATAGTGGACGTGGCAGTGCATGGGGACAGCAGAATAGATGAGAAAGAACTGGAGAAGATAACAAAATACAAAGACCTACAAATAGAAATAGAAAGACTGTGGTAAAGGTAAGCAAGGGTAGTACCAATAGTAATAGGCGCCTTTGGTGCAATCCCAAAACAACTGGAGCACCACTTGAACACCATTGGCATTGACAAATTCACCACTAGTCAATTGCAAAAGGTGGCCTTACTAGGAACTGCTTCCATCCTGCGACGATATCTGTAATACCATCAAACATCCACATCTGTCTAATCCAGGTCCTTGGTAAGGACTTGATAGGTAGACAAAAATGCCAAATCCAGTCTGAACATCTGGCTGACTGTGCAATGATCAATAACAATAACAATAACAATAACAATAACAATAACAATAACAATAACAATAACAATAATAATAATAATAATAAAGTTGGAAGGAACCTTAGAGGTCTTCTACTCCAACCTCCTGCTCAGGTAGGAAACCCTATACCATTTCAGACAAATGGTTGTCCAGTCTCTTCTTAAAAACTTCCAGTGTTGGAGCATTCACAACTTCTGGAGGCAGGTTGTTCCATTGATTAATTGTTTTAACAGTCAGGAAGTTTCTCCTTAGTTCTAGGTTGCTTCTCTCCTTGATTAGTTTCTATCCATTGCTTCTTTTCCTGCTTTGGAGGTGACTCCTCCCTCTTCTTTGTGGCAACCTTTATGATATTGGAACACTGCTATCATGTCACCCTTAGTCCTTCTCTTCATTAAACCAGACATACCCAATTCTACCAAACGTTCTTTATATGTTTTAACCTCCAGTCCCCTAATAATCTTTGTTGCTCTTCTCTATACTCTTTCTTGAGTCTCAACATCTTTTTTACATCGTGGTGACAAAAACCAGATGCAGTATTCCAAGTGTGGCCTTTCAAAGGTGTTATAAAATGGTATTAACATTTCACTTGATCTTGATTCTATCCCTCTGTTAATGCAGCCTAGCGTTGTGTTTCATAAACTGAAGTTAACATAGTTGAAAATGATATAGGAAAGTCTATCAGGATATTCCAGATGCATTCAGCTTTATATGAACTGTCAAAATGGAGAAAAAAGGATACATTCTTGAAGCAGATTTTTTTAAAAAAAAGTACTGCAATTTTGAGCTTTGTAAGCATCTTAGGCTGCCTTCCTAGAGCCCTGGTGGACTTGGATTATCTGAAGATTTAAACTGTGACTTTTTTAATTTATTGATTGATTGCTTATGTACCATCAATTTGGTTTTGACTCCTAACAATCTTTTTCCTTATAAATCTTTCCCATCCTTCGTTTGTTTAGGAATGTTTTGTTTAGTTTTTGTCTTTGATGGAATTCTGTTCACTTGCCAAAATTCACACACTATTTTTTTGTCTTAGTTGGCCTAATAAAGTTCGTCTAATATATTTCCTCATCCACACCTCCCCCAGAGCAAGCCAAATTAGCTATTATATCACTAACATGGCAGTTCTCTTTTCCAGCATATTTTCAGCTAAAAGAACAATCACTCCCTTGACTTTTGAAAAGAAAGACAAGAAAAGACAATTTCTTTCTGTGGGAAAGAAATTTAGCATGCAAGAAAACATTCAGTAAAGCTGAACAGAAGTTTTGGATTCAGTTCTTGGTATCCCTAATCTCTTCTCCTCTCCTCTCCTCTCCTCTCTTTCTCTCTCTATTCCTCCATCCACAACTTTTAAAATAAAGAACTTATAATAACAATGAGTATTTCTGCAAGATGTTAAACAGTTATTTCCAGTTAAGATAGACAGTATTAGATGGGAAATAATCTTATCTGGTTTAATTCCTATATGTAGACCATGAACACAGAGTATTCTTCTTTCAGAACAGCTCTTTATTACAATTATAATCTTGTTTTTATCTGTGAACACTTGAAAAGTAACTTCTGCCTTTTAATTAAAAAAAAGCTTAAATACTTGGGAAATGGAAATCAGTAATATAAATTCAGGCCTTGAAAAAAGGCTGAAAACTCAGAGACCTGCATAGATACCTATCCCTCCATCCCACCACTATCTAGGCACAATTGATGAAGCTTCTTGGATGTGAAGCAAAATGTCTTCTTCCTCAAAAAACAGTCCAGTTGCCTTTTGAAGAAAAAAAAAAGTCACCTTTGAGACAACTATTACCTGGATGACTGAGAATCTCCATAGATAGTGGACTGAGAGTTCTAGTTCTGCCTGGGACATGAAAGCTGGCTGGATTACCTTGGGGCTATCACTTTTTCTCAGCCCAACCCACCCTACAGAATTGTTATTGTGGAAACATGGGAGAAGGAAGGTATATTATGTATATTCACCACCTTGAGTTACTTATAAAGTAATACAGATGGGATAATAAAAATAAAAAATATTTTTTTTAAAAAATCTACATTTTGTTATTCTGATAGAAAAGAGCAAGTGAGGAGGGGAATGTTTAAATGCAAAATGGGGAGAGAAATAAAAATGGAAGCATGGGAACAGATGTTTCTTACATATATGCTTTGTTCATGGAGTTGTTTCTAGAGGAACTATAGATATATGCAAATTCTTAACTAATTACCAAGTACCTATGAGGAGAATGCTTTTAAAGTGACCAATTCAGAACATTGGTATGAATCATGAACCAATGTGAAATGCCTTTTCACTAAAACATGCTAGCTGATTAATCCACTATGGGTCCAGTCCTCACAATATATTTTGATCTGTATATGCCACACTTTTGTTTGGTGTATCTATACTGTCAGATGCTTTAGAGATATGAGCAAAAATATCTGTGAGTTTCACTTTCATTTCCTAAGATTGTATCTCCTGATTTCTTTGTTCTAGCCTTCCATTCTATGTGCATTGGGAGTCCATCTAATGGACAGGCTGCTGAGACCAGCATTTATTTATGCATTTGTTTATTTATTTGCTGAGACTTCAATACTGCTCAGTTTCCATAAGATCTTGGCAACTTATACCCTCCCAAATGGGGTAAAAACAAACGAACAAAATACCCAAATCACCTCCTAACTATGATAACCAACAGTGGGCTACCCAACAGTGGGCTACCCAACAGTGGGCTACCCAAGGGATCCTAACTATGATAACCAACAGTGGGCTACCCAAGGGCAAACCAATAGATTTATTGTCCCATCTAGTCAATCTCACTTGACACTACTGTTTTCCCATTGCTAACATTTAAAGTCCTAATGTTGGTAGGTTTATTTTTAAAAAAGGTTTCACTCTCACTTGCTTAGGAATTCCAAAGTTGAATAATGTAAAGAACTGCAGGCTTACCTTCAGTGTAAAGGAAAAAGACAGAGATCAATTGGCAACAGTTTTCCAATCATACAACTTATCTTATTTTCCAGGTTCTGCATCCCAAGTTTTGAAACTTGCACTAAAGTTTCAAACAGGAAACTTGAAGTTTCTTGTGAGGGCATGCCTTCACCCTGTCTGTGTCTCTCTGATCAATTTGAAAGAGAAGATGTGTTACCTGTGGCATGATCAAAACAGCAATCTCAGGTTTTAAAATAAACAATTGTATTGGTATGTAGGAAATGCCTTGAGAGATGAGGCGAAGAGACTCTGCCTAAGGAATGGTCAATTAAAAAACAACACAGTTGGTAGCTGGATAGTTGGCAGGCAAGAGCCTCAGAATTCACCTTCTCTAGTTTCTTGGGCTATAAAGGAGACTTGAAAAGACTCATTTAGCTTCCGTTTATATGCCTCAACTTTATACTAAATATATCATTAGCCAGGACCTATCATGCTAAAGAATGCTGTTGTATATAGAATGTCCTTTGATTGTCATATTCAAACAATATTTTTATGCCAGTAACAAACTTAAAAGGAAAAACAAGGTTAATGTGCCATGATCCGTGAGGTTTGCTTGTTTATTCTTTTTATTGGGGTCCACTGTTTTGATCACTAGAGCATTATCTTCTAAATGTGTACTTAATGTTCTAGTACTGAGGGTTATCAAATAATTCTATAACTGAAATTCTGTCTCCCAACCCTTCTGATTCCAGTATAAAACAAAGTTTAGACAACATGTTTGAGCCATTGATCCCTTAATTATTTCATATTTGATCTTGATCTCAAATAGGAAAAGTAAATAGTTATTAGTAAGAGTGAAAGAGATCAAAGAGATAAAGTAGAACTCTACCATCAGGGTTGGATGACTTCAGATTAAATTTTATCATATTTTGCAGAAAAAGATATTACTAGAGGAGGATTATTGAAATCACCATCCACAATGGAAGGGAAAAACAAAAATTATTTTTATTATTATATAAAGAACACAAAATTGCTACATTTAAAATAATAGCAAAGGGCACCCTCAATTAAACTCATTCCTTTTTTCTATTCATTAATTGTTCCCTGTTGTTAAGGTTGGGCTTGAACACAATAATATAACATTTGGGGAAAAAGATGCAGCCCAGCAAACCAGCACTAGAGGTTAAGATGGAGAAAATCTCCACAACCACCATGTACTTTCCTTTAGTGCTCAGATAAGTTGGAACAAAGGATATCCAAACACTGCAGAAGAGCAACATGCTGAAAGTAATGAACTTGGCCTCATTGAAAGTATCAGGTAACTTCCTAGCCAAGAAAGCAACAATGAAACTAATAAAGGCCAAGAAGCCCATATAAATTAGGACACAATAGAACATAATCTCAGACCCCTGATTACACTGCAGAATGCTTTTTTCAACCATCGAATGCATGTCTAAATCTGGGAATGGGGGAGATATTGCCAGCCACAACATACAAATGACTGTTTCAATAAGAGAGCAGGAAATGACCATGGAGTTGGCAAGTCTCTTTCCCACAAACATTCTCATTCTGGAAACTGGCTTGGTGGCCAGGAAAGCCAGAACCACTGTGACAGTTTTTGCCAACACTGAAGAAACAGCCATGGAGAAGGAGATGCCAAAAGCAGCTTGTTGGAGAAGACATATCACTTTCTTGGGCCGACCAATGAATAAGAACGTGGAAAGGAAGCAGAGCAGGAGGGAGAAGAGGAGAATATAAGTGAGGTCTCGGTTATTGGCTATAATAATGGGAGTGTTGTGGTTTTTCATAACGATTACAAGCACCATCACTGATACCAAGGAAAAGAAAAAAGCAAAGAAGGCTAAACTGATCCCCAAAGGTTCTCCATAAGACAAAAATATGATAATTTTAGGATTGCAGCTATCTTGATTTCTGTTTGGATAGCTTCCATCTTTACAAGCATAGCATTCATTACTATCTGAAAAAAATGAAGAGGCAGACAATGAGGTTTTCATCTTAGGAACCTTTCCATAACGCACATTGGATAGTTCAGCAATATACTGCTAGATACTGTATGTGGCAGGAAGGAGCATCTATAATGTATAGTGTATGTTCTTTATGCGCTTACATATATTAAAAATAATAAATGTAGCAATTATACACTTGTCTGTGCACATTTGTATATATAAAACAGTTACATAGATATATTCATATGAATAGTAACAATATTGTAGCCCCACTAAAGGAATAGTATCTCATTGTGATGAAGGCCCTGCATGCTCTAGTGATGCTAAGAGTTAAACTGAACAGATGCTACCTTATTAGAGAGATTGAATTGAAGAGTCAGCCTAAAACTATTCTCAAACACCCATTTAATGTGGCAACAATATGTGATTCAAATTCCATGCCAAATTGAATATAAGGAACAGTATCTCATTGTGATGAAGGCCCTGCATGTTCTAGTGATGCTAAGGGTTAAACTGAACAGATGCTACTGGGTGGGATTCAGATATGTGAACAACTGGTTCTCTGTGTGGATGCCGCTTCCGGAAGTCCATTCTGGGCCTGGGCAACAAAAAATTAGCTACCAGTTTTGCCGAACTGGTGTGAACCTGCTGAATCCCACCACTGATGCTTCCTTATTAGAGAGATTTAGCCTAAAACTATTCTCAAACACCCATTTAATGTAGCAACAATATGTGATTCAAATTCCATGCCAGATTGAATGTTGCTCACATTAACAAGAGTCAGATATGATACTAAATCTTCTGGGAATTCACTGAAAAATGTGCTACAGGGCTCAGTTTCTTCTGTAAGGCAACCAGGGCATGGAGCTGACATGGAGCATGGAGGTTACTGGAAGGCAATCAAAAGAATAAATTTGATCAAAGGAACAAAAATATTTCATTATGGAATCCTTTCCATCAATAAAAACTATTGAATGAGGGTTTCAAAATTAAATGTACCAGCTTTGGAAAGAAATACATCCAGATTTAGAGATTAATGAGCAGAGACTGATAGTCCAAGGTGCACAATTTTGAAATACAGGTTTTATTGCTGAACTGAGGCAATTGAAAAACAAAATTCAGGTTTATTTAGAACTGTCCTCTAGATTAGATTGTCACCATTTTCCTTGCTGAATCCAAGCAACACATTTCTTACCTTCCTTCTCTGAAATCTTTCCCTCTGGGCAAGGGATGCAGTCATAGCAGCAAAAGGGTTCCCCTTCCTTCACCTTTTTGCTGGAACCAGGACGGCAAATATCACTGCATACTGAAAGAGGCTGAGACTAATATATAAATAAAATATATATAATATAATAAATATTATAATAATATAATATAATATAATAATATAATAATATAATTTATAATATAATATAATATAATATAATATAATATAATATAATATAATATAATATAATATAATATAATATAATAATATAATATAATATAATATAATATAATATAATATAATATAATATAATATAATATAATATAATAATTAATATAATATAATATAATATAATAATATAATATAATATAATATAATATAATATAATATAATATAATATAATATAATATAATAATATAATATAATATAATATAATATAATATAATATAATATAATATAATATAATAATATAATATAATATAATATAATATAATATAATATAATATAATATAATATAATATAATATAATATAATATAATATAATATAATATA
>NW_015386589.1:161719-167464 GCF_001527695.2 Protobothrops mucrosquamatus | reverse complement strand
TGGCTTTTTCAACAAGCGGGTCTGGCCTAGGGAGAATTTTAAATAGGGACAATTTTAATTCGAATCTTAATAACTATACAGCGACAAATATTTGGTTTTTAATTGGTTTTATGGGGAATGGCGTTTGTGTGTTTTAATATGCTGTAAGCCGCCCTGAGTCCTATAGGGAGAAGGGCGGCATATAAGTTTATGTAAATAAGTTTATGTAAATAAATAATATAATATAATATAATATAATATAATATAATATAATATAATATAATATAATATAATATAATATAATATAATATAATATAATATAATATAATATAATATAATATAATATAATATAATATTATATAATATAATATAATATAATATAATATAATATAATATAATATAATATAATATAATATAATATAATAATATAATATAATATAATATAATATAATATAATATAATATAATATAATATAATATAATATAATATAATATAATATAATATAATATAATATAATATAATATATAAAACAATGGCAATCTTGAGTATTTGACTTTGAGCTATCTTTTCAGATATCTTTATTATTAATGGGCTCAACTGCATGCACTTTAGTAGGTGCTAGTATTTATATTTATTGCAAGAATTAATATTGTGCATAGGAGTTTAGAAAGCTTTTTTTCATTTAGGAAATGCAGTGGTCAATTCATTGCTCAACACTGAGTGAGAGTAGGTGATAAAATACCACTAGCTAAAACCTAGTGGCAGACTTTACCATCTGTATAATTGTTCCTTGTCCTGATTAACAATCTGTTACGCTTAGATAAAAGTATTATGTCATTATGATTAATATTCTGGAGACTACATTTTTATTCTGATAGACAGTAAATAGAATAAAAATAAAATTTTACAATACCGTTTTAAAATTATATGTTCATAAATACAAAAGTGAGGAAGAAACTTGAGGAGCCTTATCTTACTATAATTACTATTTGTTCACAATAATATGAATTCACAGCTACCAATTCTTAAGGTGGTGTTGGCGTTAATATGCATGCTTGATGTTGTCAACTTGAAGGATGTTTAAGTATTTGTAGTAATCGTCTTCATCCAGATTCTTGATGTTATTTCCAAAGGGCATCTTCATTCCTTTAGTTTTTAATATTTATCTGTTGATGATCAGGGTGGCACACTTTCCAGTCCAAACCATATTGCAATAACTTGTCTGAATATGGACAGAGTTCAGCAGTGATTCCATTTCACATAGTGTTTTTATTAAAGCTTCAGATGACTGATGTAAAGGAGATGGGATAGCCTGGTAGATATTTTCCATGTTTGATAACTATGACTTGACTAGTTCAATATCGTTGATGGAGGGATCAGTGCAATGACAAATAGTAGTGGTGATTGTTAATATCTTTGAAAGCTTCTTCTTTTAATATTAACCTCTTTCAGTTTATCATTGTTGATCTTTTATTATGTATAGAATAGAATAGAATAGAATAGAATAGAATAGAATAGAATAGAATAGAATCTTTGAATCTTACCTGGTTAAACCAGCTGTGCCATGTTATGACATCATCGTTAATTGTGAAATTTTGATTTGTGGAAACTCCAGAATCTACCTTCCCAACTTTCACTCTAACAAAGGACTTGTTCGAAAAAAGAATCCAGTTCATTATATCCAGACCAGCTAGTAGTTCTCCATTGGAATCAAAATAAACCTCATCCCCAACACTATTATTAAATGAAAGACCTTTCAAGAAGTGATGCACCTAGAATCAAATGGGAAAGGCAGAGTTTTAGAAAAATATAGTTGTATGTTTGGGGAAAATATCTAGTAGGGCGAGGAGGAATATGGAACTCATAACTCAATTGAAATAAAATTTCCTGTTAATAGGAAAGAGGAATGGAAATGGAATAAAAGATGGTTTAAAACTTCATTTAGAATATGTTACTTGAGGATGCTCTTGCTATTTACAAGAGCATTGTAATTTACCTGATTACCTGAGGATATTCTTGCCATTTACCTGCCAGGCAACTTGATTAAGAAGGTTCAAACTCCCTTCAACTATTGTTTTCCTATGTCTAAATCTAGATGACAACATGGCATGTAAAGCATAGGCCACTGCATAGACAGAATTATAGATGCTGTAACTGTGACCAATCATGCTTGTTTCAAAAACAATTTTAGAAAGGTTTTTCATATTTTCTCTCCCAGTGCAGAGTTCTCCAACCACCTCGTCAACCAGTGAAGTTTGAAATATACAATTGAAGGCATGTTGCCAGAAGTCTATGATAAAGCCATCTGCTTTTGGCTTCAGAGGATTTCTACTTTCAAGAAAAGACTTGAATCCTGGGGGGTTGTGGCTATGAATTGTGAAGGACAGAGCACCATGGATTATTTGAGTATCCCAGTCCTTTTGATAGACAGTTGATGCAAGTTCTGCTTGAGAATTCAATATCCATACTTTTCCTTTTATTGCATCTCTATCATGTTCTTTGTTTGAAAGAAATGGTAACCATCTCAGGAAAACCAAGGCATTGGACTCACCATAGATAATCATAACATTGCTTTTGGTTGTCATAATTTTATCATATAATTTTGTACCTTGTTCAAAAACAGAAGATAATCCATTAACTGAATATAGGTAGGCAATTCTTTTTATGAATGTAAAGCAAATGCCATGCTTAGAAAACAGTGGAATGATCATATCTAGAACTCGTTCTCCAATATCATTATCCATCACAGTAATGCCAATCCATGTCCAGTTGAAATGGAGGAGCAAAGATAGAATCCCGTCATACTGAAGTCTTTCCATAGGGCTCATTTGAAAGAAGGAAAGGCCTGGGGTTTTATAATTCATGATTGGAGCAGAGCCATAGATGAGCTGAACCAAGTTTTTTGGGGGGCGGAATGAAAGAGGGAGGGAGGGAGGGAGGGAGAGAGAGAGAGAGAGAGAGAGAGAGAGAGAGAGAGAGAGAGAGAGAGAGAGAGAGAGAGAGAGAGAGAGAGAGAGAAGGAAAAGAAAATCTGTTTTACAGATTTAAAAAATCTTGTAGATCCAGAGACATAAAAAATGATAGTATTCTCCAATACTTATATATACTGTGTTTTCCTGAAAATAAGGGATGCCATGTAATGCATTGCGCCATTGCCACTGCTCACAGCAGGATGCTGCATGGTGCTTTGGAGCGACAGGTATCGGGGTGTGGGAGGCCTGGCTGTGGTGTTCTAAGGTAAGACACCCTCTTAAAATAAGACATGGTGCCTCTTTTGGAGGAAAAAATAATATAACACCAGTAAGGTAATTGGGTGCGGGACATGTGGGGCAGCTTCACCCCCCTACCCCTGCCCTAGCTTGATTTTTAGGGGTGCACCTTGCACCAAAACTAGGGCTTAGTTTTGGGATAGGGCTTATGTTAGGCCCACCCTCAAAAATCAAGCTAGGTTTTATTCAGCTAGGGCTGAGTCTTCTTTTTGGGAAAACACGGTATATACTGAGGCTGATATACTCTACCTGTGGAATCTTGTAGATATCCAAGATATTTGCAATGTCAATTGAGGTTTTAGAGTCCAATCCCCCAATCACTGCTGTCAGATTGTTGTGGATGCCATAGATGTAGTTAGGAACAAAACTCTTCAAGTTGTAAAGCAATAACATTATGGCATAGTAAGTCTTCTGTGAACTGAAGTAACTGTCATAAATGTGGAAACCCAAGGTGACATTTGGTAAGAGATGAGGGTTTTCATTGATCTCTTTCACTGCAAATACCAAGGCTAGGATGTGTTGGTAATTCTTCGGCACTAAACTACAATAGAAATTAGACTCTATGTGAAAATATATAGAGCTTTCCTTAAAGGAAATCAAAAGCACCAAAACCAACCCGGTCCTGTCTCTTCCTTATAATCGCATTTTTATATTCCTCATTTCTCTTTTATTAGCTCATTCTGGCTCGTTCTGGTAATTTAATCATTTTCAGAAATTTATATCAATATAAAAATCTTTATTAATTCTGTTTTCTTGACAGAAAGTATCAGTTAGAAAAGATTGCAGATTCCAGAGCATACTTTTTTTAGTATTAGATAAATGAGATCCTTTTCTTATTTCTTGAGGATTTTGATGATTTAGCCCACTTTCTTATATCCCATTGTTTTAATACTGCAAAGATCTCTACAATTCACTAAGATGATTTCTGAATTAAATAAATCAGTATAATAAAGTAGTCTTATACATAGTTTACCATTAAATAATTTATTGTATTAGAACTGAATATTTCAGGAGGTAATATAATATCTCTGAAGAATGGATATAAGTGTAGAAGAAAAGACTCTCTAAAGAAGAAACGCAAGTTTTGTCCCATCTCAAAATCTAGAATTGGGAATGGATGATCTAATAATGTGTCTGAATATACAGAAATCCTTGAGGAGAGAATAGAGCCATATACTAAAGTGGGAAATTGATAGACGGTCTATACAGACATAGGAGAATTTTCTCAGTCTTTAGTATTCTTTCCTGATTATCTATTTACCGGGTAAATTTGCAAAATTTACAATAATTTATTGTTGTACAATGTGCTGCCTTTTATTGCTTCGGGCTTCCACAAAACATCTTCTATGATATGAGTTTACTATAGTGAGTTTCATGTTTTCTTAATTTATTTTCACAAAGTAGGTATCCTTCAAAAGATAGTATGTTGATAAAATAAAGCAAAACTAGGAATGAAAGATTTTTAAAAAGACAAATATAACTTCATTCCAATACAGTCTTATTTTCTAATATAGAATTCTCTACTTTACAACCTGGTATTTGGGGAAATTAGTAAGTATCTTCTAAGAAATAAACATGAATGTACAACAAAATTAATTATCAAATAAAAGAATCAAACTATGTTTTTTCTTACATTCAAAATTAAACATGATGAATATATATATCACTCATTAATAGATATAGCACATCAAAGGTGAGTTTAATGATATATGTAATTGTTTTTGACAATTAAGCATACATTTTTATTGTTTGCATTAAATTTATTTATAAATGTTGAATAAAGCAAATTGGTGTGGTTATACTTTAAATTTGCTTCTCAATATTACTTAAGAAAAATTAAATCCAAGAATGATTATAGATCAAATGGCCATAACTCATAGCTAAGTACATACTTCGTTTATCAAATTTTACCCTCATATGAAAAACTGACTAACTGGAAAAAGAAAATTCCTAAGGAATTAATTGTAGTAAGAAGAGGAAAATCAGATATCTGGTTTCTGAAATGAAACCCTTCTTTTTTCTCATTTCACTCTTTTCTCTCTCTCTTATTTTGTTTGGTACTTTAATTGTTGATAAATAATATTTTGTTTGTCCATTTTTCTTTTATCAATTGGTCACCACGATGTAAAAAAGATGCTGAGACTCTAGAAAGAGTACAGAGAAGAGCAACAAAGATGATTAGGGGACTGGAGGCTAAAACATATAAGGAACGGTTGCTGGAATTGGGTATGTCTAGTTTAACGAAGAGAAGGATGAGGGGGGACATGATAGCAGTGTTCCAATATCTCAGGGGCTGCTACAAAGAAGAGGGAGTCAAGCTATTCTCCAAGGCGCCTGAAGGCAGGACGAGAAGCAACGGGTGGAAACTGATCAAGGAGAGAAGCAACTTAGAACTAAGGAGAAACTTCCTGACAGTTAGAACAATTAACCAATGGAACAACCTGCCTCCAGAAGTGGTGAATGCTCCAACACTGGAAGTTTTTAAGAAGAGACTGGA
>NW_015386589.1:157453-160264 GCF_001527695.2 Protobothrops mucrosquamatus | reverse complement strand
CTGCCTGCCAAGACCTTTTACTCCAAACACCCAGAAACAAAAACAATACACACAGTTTAAAACCACAGCACACTACTTTGCCAGAGATTCAGCTTTTGTCCGTCACAGAGGTCCAAATGGCCACCACCACCCTTTTATAGCCTGTGGGGTGTGGTCCAGTGACTCAGCTTAATCTCTGGCACGTCTCTTTTTCTGCTGCACATGCTTATCGCTCCTACACTGGCGTGGATCCAGCCACAACTTTTCTTCCTCATTATCTGACACACCTGGCTCCTGGCCAATCTGAGAAACACTGGGCTCCTGGCCAATCTCTGAACCACCTGGCTCCTGGTCAATCTCTTCTCCGTTGGAAGACACCTGAGGCATTGCCAAAGAGGAGGGTCCTGGAGAGGGAGGCCTAGCCATCTCCTCTCCTTCATGTTCGGAGCCTTCTTCCTCCGATAAGAGGGGCTCACAAGACGGAGCCACAACATGGGCCTTCCCTGTTTTCATTCTTCCACCTCATCTTTCTGATCACTAACAACTTTAAAAGGGAAATCAATCTGTATTTCAACTATAAGGTCAGCAGTCAGGAATGAATGAATGGTGAACGTGATATCTAAAAATTTCAATTATTTAAAAGTAGAATTTTTTAAATTAAGGTTTTGATTTCTGTGTTTAGATGCATTGCAAATAAAAATCACAATTAGATAGAAATAAGAAGACTTTGGGATTTAGCATACCACTTGGTTGTGTATTTCATTTTAAACAGACTGAAGAAAAAAGTAGAAGGGAGATAACAAATGGTAGATTCGCATTTTGAGAAGAGTAGAATATCGAAAGGCCAACATTATCATAAGATTGAAAGATTTTAAACCAAATTATTATCAATAATAATTGATAATAGGAACAAATTTAATAACTATGTAGGATGACAGAAAAGCAGTTATGAGGGGTTATTTTATACAATACAATCACCTAGAGAAAAAAAATTCCAACGAAAAGATGCAAAAGATCCCTCTGGACTCTAAGGCAGAATATCAGCAAATAGCCCAAAACTGCAAAGATGAAATGAGGAAAGTTAAGGCTCAAAATAAACTAAGACTTGCGACAAAAGTCAAACACACACAAAAAAACCCCCTTCTTTCAACATGTAAAAACAAGAAAAAAGTTAAGGAAATAATTGGTCCATTAGTGAGAGAAAGTGGCAAAAAGGTAAGAAGCAACAGGGAGAAAGCAGAACTATTTAACTTGTTTTTTGCATCCATCTTTACGCAAAGAGAAAAAAACATTTCAACCTATCAAAACAGTATTGTAAAAAGCAGATTAGAAACATAAGTTAAAATAGGCAAGAAAATGGTAAGTGAGCACCTGTCCACCCTGGATGAATTCAAATCACCAGGATCAGATGGATTACACCCCAAGATTCTGAAGGAACTGGCAGATGTGATCTCAGAACCACTGAACTATATCTTTCAGAGATCCTGGAGCACTGGGGAACTACCAGAGGACTGGAAAAGAGCTGATGTAGTTCCCATTTTCAAAAAAGGAAAAAAAATGGATCCAGGAAACTACAGACATATCAATCTGACCTCAATACCTGGGAATATTCTGGAAAAGAAAATTAAGCAATGAATCAATAAACATCTAGACGCAAACAAAATCATAACCAAAAGCTAACATTTGTCAAAAACAGATCATGCCAGACAAATGGTATTGCATTCTTTGACCAGATGAAAAAATTATGGACCAGAGGAATGTTGTGGATATCTTTTACTTGGACTTCAATAAGGCATTTGATAAAGTAGACCATAACCTACTACTTGATAAGATACAAAAATGTGGGATAGACAGCACCACCACCAGATGGATTCGTAGCTGGCTGACGAGCTGTACTCAGCGTGTGATCCTCAATGGAACAGCATCTACATGGAGGGAAGTGTGCAATGAGGTCTCCCAGGACTGTTTTGGGCCCAGGGCTCTTCAACATCTTCATCAATGATTTGGACGAGGGGATAGATGGGGAACTTATCAAATTTGCAGACAATAGCAAGCTGGCAGGAATAGCCAACACTCCAGAAGATAGGCTTAAGATACAGAAGGATCTTGACAGACTTGAACATTGGGCGCTATCTAACAAAATGAAATTTAGTGGTGAAAAAGGTAAGGTTCTAGCTTTAGGCAAGAAAAACCAAATGTACAGGTGGTACCTTGCTCAAGAGTAGTAACAGCGAGAGGGATCTCAGAGTCCTAGTGGACAATCACTTAAATATGAGCCAACAGTGTGCTGCAGCTGCCAAAAAAGCCAACCCAGTGCTAGGCTGCATTAACAGAGGGAAAGAATCAAGATCACGTCAAGTGTTAGTACTACTAACAGCTCCGATGATCTCTGTGGCCTTTCCAGCGGCTCCGATGATCTCTGTGGCCTTTCCAGCGGCCTCAGCCGGGCGAGGAGTGGGAGGGGCCTGGATTTGGGCCTGGATTTGGGCCTGGATTTGGGCCTGGATTTGGACTCGGCCCGCCCCGGCCTAGAGGACCCGGTTAGAGGACCTGTGGATCATCTCTTGCGGCCTATTTCTTGTCTCCGTTTGGCCTTGTTTTGAAAGATCTGAGGGGATTAAACAACATCCTCCCCTCTATGCCACGGACTCCCTGATTGGACTATGTATACGAAGACGGCCCTGCTGGCCCTGCGCGATTCACCCCTCGCGCAGGCCTGGCCCAGGAACATCTCGGGGGCCTACCTCGAGGATGGGGTGTGGAACCCTGAGAGGTGGCATGCAGTGGTCACGGACAAAAAACTATTTAAATTATCTAAGCTGAAAACGTTTT
>NW_015386589.1:143557-154806 GCF_001527695.2 Protobothrops mucrosquamatus | reverse complement strand
GGACCTGGCCTAGGGAGGATTTTATACTGGGTTCATTTTAAGGAATTTGAAATAACACAACTCTAAAATTTGGTTTAATTCGGTTTTACAGGGGGGGATTGTATATATGCCTTTGTTTTAAATATGTTGTGCGCCGCCCTGAGTCCCGCCGGGAGAAGGGCGGCATATAAATTAAATTAAATAAATAAATAAATAAATACTTTATAATGCCTTGGTAAGGCCACACTAGGAATACTGCATCCAGTTTTGGTCACCACGATGTAAAAAAGATATTGAGACTCTAGAAAGAGTACAGAGAAGAGCAATAAAGATGATTAAGGAACTGGAGGCTAAAATATATAAAGTTTGATGGAATTGAGTATGTCTAGTTCAGGGGTAGGCAACCTTGGCTCTTTTATGACTCATGGATTTCAACTCCCAGGATTCCTGAGCCAAGGTTGCCTACCCTGGTCTAGTTTAATGAAGAGAAGGATTAGGGATGACATGATAGCAGTGTTCCAATATCTCAGGGGTTGCCATAAAGAAGAGAATCAAGCTATTCTCCAAAGCACCTGAAGGCAGGACAAGAAGCAATGGATGGAAACTAATCAAGGAGAGAACAAAGGAGAAATTTCCTGACAGAATAATTAATCAATGGAACAACCTGCCTCCAGAGGTTGTGAATGCTCCAACATTGGAAGTTTTTAAAAAGAGATTGGACAACCATTTGCCTGAAATGGTATAGGGTTTCCTGCCTGAGCAGGGGATTGGACTAGAAGACCTCCAAGGTCCCTTCCAACTGTCAGGGCCCACTTCAAAACCTCATCCCAAGGAAGTAGAACTCATGTAAGCAGTTTCTTCCCAAAGGATCTTTTATTAGGAGAAGTTGATAGTAGGCATACTAGACAGGATCTGAGGGTTTCCCACTCAGATTGATAGGTTAAAGTGTCCCATGCAAAACCCCACTCCATAGTTCATACGGTCAGTTGAAACAGCCCAATCCCCAGGTGTTAGGTTCCTCATGGGAAAAGGGAGATAACATCAGGCCATTTCCAGTTGTAGCTGCAATGTTTTGGCAGCTCTTTGCACGTTCTCCTTAGAGCGCACAGATAAACCAGTTGCCGGAGGTTGCATTCCATTCTTTCCCTCCCTTTGCTAGCTGACATTAAGGGCTGGGAAAGTTCACAGAAGAATAATGCAGGAAAGCAAAGTGCTATATTGTAGCGATAGAGTAAATCAAGGGAATAACCCTCAGGCACTCCCCCCTCCCCCCTAGGAGTATGGCAGAACCCAGGAAGAGGAGAGAGTGAGATTTGGGTCAGGATGAAAAGTAAGAAAGAAAGGATTGGATTAGGGGGGAGGATAAGGGAGCCTATATATATGAGTTCTATTGTTGTTGTTGTTGTTGTTGTTGTTGTTGTTATTCCAAAATCTTGCATCAAATTAAATTGTTACATCAACAATTGTCTATATTAACAGTTCAAGAAATAGAAACAAAATTGAATTATGTAAAGCAAAGACATTTTGAGTCTGCAAATAAACCAGGAAGATGGTTGGTATATAAACTAAGAAAGGAAAGGAAAAAGAGAATGATTGAAAAAAACTATGAAGATAATAATGTAATAACAGATAATGACTCTATCAAAAAGTTTCCATGATTTTTATTCTAATCTTTATAAAAAGAAGGAGCTATATGTGTTTAAAATAGATGAATATTTGTTAAGACCATGGTTACCTATACTCTCACAAACTCAGAGGCAATTTATGAATGATTCAATAACTACTGTTGTGTCCCGGGCCTGATGAGGCAGCTCAGCAGGCCCAGAAATGTTGCAAACAGTCCTGGGCAACCCAAAAGCTGCCCGGGACCAGACTGGTTGGCGCCAGTCTTGTGTGCAGGCACAAGGCACGAACAAGGAGAATTATGATAGGCTGTTTGGGAAACTATAAAAGCCTGCGAGCCTGTTGGTTATCGAGTGGTAACTTGGAATGAATAAAGCAGAACTTGGTTTCAACCTGTCTGTATGTCGCTTCAATGCCGCGAACCCCAATACTTAATAGTGGCGACGAAGGTGGGATCACTGCAAAGAAGAAGACAGCGCAAGGAACCTAGCTTCTAAAAAAAAAGAGAGAGAGAGCTGGAAGACGGGAAGTCAGCACCCAGATCTGCACTCACCTGCCAGTACGCAAATGCTGGAGGTGGGCTTGGCAAATGGGCCTCTTCCCAGCCTAAATTGCAGCGAGGCTAACAGAAGCCAGAGATGTCAAAAATTGGCCGGCTGTCCGAATTTGACGTGATGCACCCGGAGCATTGGAACTCTTATCTGGCTCGGGTGGAAAACTACCTACGAGTTAACCAGGTTTGAGAAGACAGTTTGAAGGCAGCAACCCTGCTGTGCATCTGTGGGCAGGATACCTTTGATGTGGCTGAAAATCTAGTCGCTCCTGCAACACTTGAGTCTATAACATACACAGACTTGAAGAATATGCTGAAGGATCATTTTCATCCGAAGCTATTTGTAATTGCATGGAGGCACGCTTCTGAGCAGAGGGACCAGAAGCCTGGTGTGTCTGCTGCTGAATTCATTGCTGCCTTGAGACAAGCAGCCAGGCCTTGTGAATTCAAGGACCTGGAAGAACACTTACGAGAACGTTTTGTCTATGACCTTAGAAGCAGAGAGCTGCAACAAATTTTTTTGCTAAAGCTGAAGTCACCTTCCAAGATGTCTTGCACGAAGTTGCAGCTGAAGAGGCAGCAGGAGACGCTGTGAAGGCCTTGGGACTTGCCAAAAGCACTACAGCAGTCGCGTCCATCCATCAAGAGGACGCTCAAGAAGATTCAGAAGTGGATCCTGAAGTCCTCTTCAGGACAGACTTCACCAGCCAGCAGAAAGAAGACTGAAAGGGCATCCAGTCAAGGCCCCAGCATCTCCTCAGTGTCTCGGGTGCGGAGGACATCAACAAGTGTAATGCTTCTAACATTTGTTTAATTACGATGTCATTAATCTAGGTTTGGGAAATGTATAGTCAACAGATCCTGTTTTAGAACATATTTATGCTTGAAATTTAAAAGGGCTTGCAAACATTTAAGCACTATAGTATTGTTATTATAAACTCTTTTCAACATATAAATATTAATCAATATTTAGATTAATATAAATTAAACAAATTCAGGCATATCTTAAGAAAACTGAAGATAGATTTGGTCATCTTTTATCTGGGGTCAATGGAGAAGATTGGGAGAATCAGTATGTAATTAGGCTGTCTGCTACTTTGGAAATTGGAGAATCACATGATGTACAATAAACCAAAATTATATTGCATATCTTAAGAAAACTGAAGATAGATTTGGTCATCTTTTATCTGGTGAGTCAATGGAGAAGATTGGGAGAATCAGTATGTAATTAGCCTGTCTGCTACTTTGGAAATAGGAGAATCACATGATGTACAATAAACCAAAATTATATTTCTGCAATGGAAACCAGACCTGGGAGAGAAATAAGACATTCTCACATATACAATGTGAAGACGAGCAAAGTAGAATCATTTCTTTATTCTGGAAAAATATATTGGGTTGTATATTTTAGACGTCTTTCACCTGTAGGTAAAAAGGTTGGGGAAAGGTAAAGTAAAGCATAACTTTTTTTGTTAATGATTATTTCAAGAATAAATGTTCTTTCTAAATGATAGAAAAAAGTTTGTTCTTTGTGTGTGAACATATGTTTTTCTTCATTTCTCTGGGATTTATACTAGTAATTACTTTGTTTCTTAATTATAATAGCACTAGAAGTTTTCTTTTTGTTTACTTCATGCCGAACTCCAATATCCAAGGACACGTTCAACAGCACTACTTGAAAAGACTAATTTAGCTTCCACTTATATGCCTCAATGCTATACTACAGTAAGAATATATTTATCCAGAATGCTGTTGTTAAAGAATGCTGTTAAAGAATTTCGATCACTAGAGCATTATTTTCTAAATGTGTACTTAATGTTCTAGTACTGAGAGCTACCAAATAATTCTATAACTGAAATTCTGTTTTCCAACCCTTCTGATTCCAGTATCAAACAAAGATTAGACAAAGTGTTTGAGCCATTGATCCCTTAATTATTTCATATTTTCATTTCATTTCATTTCATTTTCATTTTATTCAATTTGTATTTGATCTTGATCTCAAATAGGAAAAGTAAATAGTTATTAGTAAGAGTGAAAGAGATCAAAGAGATAAAGCAGAACTCCACCATCAGCAATAAAACCCCTGGGTTGGATGACTTCAGATTACATTTCATCAGACATACATATTTTGCAGAAAAAGATATTGCTAGGAGGAAGGTTATTGAAATCACCATCCACAATGGAAGGGAAAAACAAAAATTATTTTTATTATTATATAAAAAACACAAAATTGCTACATTTTAAATAATAGCAAAGGGCATTCTCAGTTACACTCATTCCTTTTTTCTATTCATTAATTGTTCCCTTTTGTTAAGGTTAGGCGTGAACACAATAATATAACATTTGGGGGAAAAGATGCAGCCCAGCAAACCAGCACTAGAGGTTAAGATGGAGAAGATCTCCACAGCCACCATGTACTTTCCTTTAGTGCTCAGATAAGTTGGAACAAAAGATATCCAAACACTGCAGAAGAGCAACATGCTGAAAGTAATGAACTTGGCCTCATTGAAAGTATCAGGTAACTTCCTAGCCAAGAAAGCAACAATGAAACTAATAAAGGCCAAGAAGCCCATATAAATTAGGACACAATAGAACATAATCTCAGACCCCTGATTACACTGCAGAATGCTTTTTTCAACCATCGAATGCATGTCTAAATCTGGGAATGGGGGAGATATTGCCAGCCACAACATACAAATGACTGTTTCAATAAGAGAGCAGGAAATGACCATGGAGTTGGCAAGTCTCTTTCCCACAAACATGCTCATTCTGGAAACTGGCTTGGTGGCCAGGAAAGCCAGAACCACTGTGACAGTTTTTGCCAACACTGAAGAAACAGCCATGGAGAAGGAGATGCCAAAAGCAGCTTGTTGGAGAAGACATATCACTTTCTTGGGCCGACCAATGAATAAGAACGTGGAAAGGAAGCAGAGCAGGAGGGAGAAGAGGAGAATATAAGTGAGGTCTCGGTTATTGGCTACAATAATGGGAGTGTTGTGGTTTTTCATAACGATTACAAGCACCATCACTGATACCAAGGAAAAGAAAAAAAGCAAAGAAGGCTAAACTGATCCCCAAAGGTTCTCCATAAGACAAAAATATGATAATTTTAGGATTGCAACTATCTTGATTTCTGTTTGGATAACTTCCATATTTACAAGCATAGCATTCATTACTATCTGAAAAAAATGAAGAGGCAGACAATGAGGTTTTCATCTTAGGAACCTTTCCATAACACACATTGGATAGTTCAGCAATATACTGCTAGATACTGTATGTGGCAGGAAGGAGCATCTATAATGTATAGTGTATATTCCTTATGTGTTTACATATATTTTAAATAATATACACTTATACACTTGTCTGTGCACATTTGTATATATAAAACAGTTACATAGATATATTCATATGAATAGTAGTAACAATATTGTAGCCCCTCTAAAGGAACAGTATCTCATTGTGATGAAGGCCCTGCATGTTCTAGTGATGCTAAGGGTTAAACTGAACAGATGCTACTCAAGGGTGGGATTCAGATATGTAAACAACTGGTTCTCTGTGTGGATGCTGCTTCCAAAAGTCCATTCTGGCCCTGGGCAACAAAAAATTAGCTACCGGTTCTGCCGAACTGGTGCGAACCACTGATGCTACCTTATTAAAGACATTTAATTGAAGAGTCAGCCTAAAACTATTCTCAAACACCCATTTACTGTAGCAACAATATGTGATTCAAATTCCATTCCAGATTGAATGTCGCTCACATTAACAAGAGTCACATTTGATACTAAATCATCTGGGAATTCACCGAAAAATGTGCTACAGGGCTCAGTTTCTTCTGTAAGGCAACCAGGGCATAGAGCTGACATGGATCATGGAAGTTACTGGAAGGCAATCGAAAGAATAAATTTGGTCAAAGGAACAAAAATATTTCATTATGGAATCCTTTCCATCAATTAAAACCATTGAAATGAGGGTTTCAAAATTAAATGTACCAGCTTTGGAAAGAAATACATCCAGATTTAGAGATTAATGAGCAGAGACTGATAGTCCAAGGTGCACAATTTTGAAATACAGGTTTTATTGCTGAATTGAGGCAATTGAAAAACAAAATTCAGGTTTATTTAGAATTGTCCTCTAGATTAGATTGTCACCATTTTCCTTGCTGAATCCAAGCAGCACATTTCTTACCTTCCTTTTCTGAAATCTTCCCCTCTGGGCAAGGGATGCAGTCATAGCAGCAAAAGGGTTCCCCTTCCTTCACCTTTTTGCTGGAACCAGGATGGCAACTGTCACTGCATACTGAAAGAGGCTGAGACTAATATATAAATAAGGAAAAAAACAATGGCAATCTTGATTGTTTGAGATATCTTTTCAGATATCTTTGTTATTAATGGGCTCAATTACATGCACTTTAATAATGGGCTCAACTAGTATTTATATTTATTGCACGAATTAATATTTTACATAGGATTTTAGAAAGCTTTTTTTCATTTAGGAAATGCAGTGGTCAATTCATTGCTCAACACTGGGTGAGAGTAGGTGTTAAAATCCCACTAGCTAAAGCCTTTACCGGACTTTACCATCTGTATAATTGTTCCTTGTCCTGATTAACGATCTGTTACATAATAATAATAATAATAATAATAATAATAATAATAATAATAATAATAATAATAATAATAATAATAATAATAATAATAATAATAATAATAAAGTTGGAAGGAACCTTGGAGATCATTGAGTCCAACCCCCTGCTCAGGCAGGAGACCCTATACCATTTCGGACAAATGGCTGTCCAGTCTCTTCTTAAAAATTAATATTCTGGAAACTACATTTTTATTCTGATAGACAGTAAATAGAATAAAAATAAAATTTTGCAATACCGTTTTAAAATTATATGTTCATAAATACAAGAAGTGAGGAAGAAACTTCAGGACCTTATCTTACTATAATTACTATTTGTTCACAACAATATGAATTCACAGCTACCAATTCTTAAGGTGGTGTTGGCCTTAATATGCATGCTTGATGTTGTCAACTTGAAGGATGTTTAGGTATTTGTAGTAATCGTCTTCATCCAGATTCTTGATGTTATTTCCAAAGGGCATCTTCATTCCTTTAGTTTTTAATATTTACCTGTTGAGGATGAGGGTGGCACACTTTCCAGTCCAAACCATACTGCAATAATTTGTCTGAATATGGACAGAGTTCAGCAGTGATTCCATTTCACATAGTGTTTTTATTAAAGCTTCAGATGACTGATGTAAAGGAGATGGGATAGCCTAGCAGATATTTTCCATGTTTGATAACTATGACTTGACTAATTCAATATCGTTGATGGAGAGATCAGTGGAATGACAAATAGTAGTGGTGATTGTTAATATCTTTGAAAGCTTCTTCTCTTAATATTAACCTTTCTCAGTCTATCATCTTTGATCTTTTATTATGAATAGAATAGAATAGAATAGAATAGAATAGAATAAAATAGAATAGAATAGAATAGAACAGAATAGAATAGAATTCTTTATTGGCTAACTGTGATTCGACACATAAGGAATGTGTCTCCAGTGCATAAGCTCTCAGTGTGCATACAAGCAACACATTATAAATCATGATCACAATAATAAAATACAATAATCTTAAAAAATTGCCACATAGTCAGCTAAATATTGAAACATTATTATTATTATTATTATTATTATTATTATTATTATTATTATTATTATTATTATTATTATTATTGTTGTTGTTGTTATTGTTGTTGTTGTTTGTTGCACAGTCAGTGAGATGTTCAGACTAGATTTGGCATTTTTGTTTGCCTACTGAGTTCTTCCCATGGACCTAGGAAAGGAAGATATGGTTATTTGATAGTGTTACAGATATTGTCACATCATGTAAACTGTTCCAAGTAAAATTTTATTTTTTTGCAATTGACTAATATAATTTTGTCAATGACAATGATGTTCAATAGGTACCCCAGTTGTTTTGGGATTGCATCAAAGTGCCTACCTTTGCTTTCTTTTGCCACAGTCATTCTATTTCTATTTGCAGATCTTTGTTTTTTGTTATCTTTTCCAGTGCCTTCTCTTCTACTCTGTTTTGCCATGCCCACTATCCAGGGTATTTTGACTTTCTTATTGATAGCTGTTAAGTCTGGCATTTTATGCAAGCAATAAAGAGAGACTTATCAGTTGGAAGGGAAGCTCTGTTATGGAAACCTACCTGGCAGAAGAAGAAGCCCAGAATAAGACTGAAAAGAAGTGAAATTTAAAAGTTTATGTAATGAATTAAAGGCAATTTAGAATTATGGACTGATTTAAGGACTAAGATTATGAGCAAGATGTAAGAGAAATGGGCTATTAATGGAAGATATATATTAAATTGACTAAGAATGTATTTTTTTGAACTGATGGGTTTATCGATATGAAAATTATTATTTTTAATAAGATGATTTGTTTGTTTGATGTCCAATGGATTGAAATGATTTAAGGTTTGATATTATCTTTTCAGCTTAAAAAGTAAGAGAAAAAGGGGTGATTAATGGAATATATATATATTAAATTGATTAAGAATGTGTTTTTTTGTTTTTTTAGAATGATAGGTTTATTTGTAAGAAAATTATTATGTAATGTTGAGTTAATCTAATAAGATGATCTGTTTGTTTGATAACATGGATGTGATTAGTTATGAAAATTAACTGGATGAAATTTGAATTCTGTCAAATGGATTGAAATGATTTAAGGTTGGACTTTATTTTGTTAGTTTAAAGAGATTGATTGATTGATGGATTAGATACGTATAGGATAGATTAATATTTTATTTTAAATAAGGGATATTAGTGGAAGAAGAAATAAATAAGATTTATGATAAAATTAAGGAATTAGAATATATTTGGAAGGGATACCTGAACTGATAATGTTTGTACTTAAAGTTATTTTGATTATGGTAGTGTAAATTTATAAAGCTTTAAAAACAGGTTTAGGTTGAATAAATTTAAGCTAGAATTGGATTATTTTAAATAAAATACTTTACTTAAGGGAAAAAGAGAGGGAATATTTGATGTATTGATTGAATTATGTATATATGTTTTGTCTGCGGATGTTTGACCACCCTAACACCACGGTGTGTCTTAAATACTTTGTTGTTGTTGTTTTAAAAAAAACAATTAAACTTGTCTTAAAAAAAAGATTGGGGGGGGGATTGTATCTTTCCACCATAAGCAAAAGTTACCAATCCTCAGAGATATACAGAAAAGCTAACCTGTTTCAGTCTTGTGCCTCACTTCTCTGAGAACTTAAAAAGGGAGCTGAATCTGTATTTCATTCATAAGGCCAACAGTCAGAAAGAGAGACAAAGAGAGAGAGAGAGACAGAGAGAGAGATGATATATAGATATGTTGTTGCAATATATTTATCATTATAAATATATACTGATCAGTGGTAATATATGGGGGATAATATATGTACAGTACCGTTTTGTGGTTTTTGTTCTCTTTAATGCACAATGTTCTATTTATTTTTTTGTTTTGTTTTTATATAATTTTTGGGAGTCTGTATTTTAATTTTTTGAATAAAATAAAGAAGTTACTAAAAATCAAATAGTGTTGACATCAAGACTGAGACCCATTCTCCAAGATAGGTCTGATTGATAACCTTATTGCCAGTACAGAGTCAGGGGCTTTTGCTGTCTTTGTAATGAAATGTAATTTTTTTATGCCCATGGATGCACCTCTTCAATCTCCCCTATAAAGCTTGGCCAATCCTATTCCCAGCCAAAGTTTCAGAAAAGGAATCTTGCCCAATCTTGATGAAGGAAATACTATCCGCTGCAAGGAAGCATAATTTGTGAAATAATATATAGCCTGCATTCAGCCAAGTCCCCCAACATGTCACCAAAGGCTGGGGAGGAAGAGCCAAAGTAGGAGCAATTTCTTTGAATTTTTGTACTCAAAGTGGAGTTTTAATGAACATTTTTCCCCATTTGAAATTATCTTATCTACATCAGGATAGTTGCCTTGAATCTCTTCGGCCACTTGATGTTCAGCCACTCTGTGTAAACCATGTGCAAGGAATGCAATATGAATCCTTTTTGGATAAATGAGTTTTAAGCCCGTTGGCTGCTCTAGGCATGTATGGAGAGGCATCTGTTATAAAAAGAAGGATATTGCCCCTTTTTATAGCATCCGGCCAGAGTAGTTTCATAGAATCATCAAAGAGCATAGCAATAGCGTAAAACTCTACTTATGACCACAATTGAGCCCAAAATTTCTGTTGCTAAGCAAGACATCTGTTAAGTGAATTTTGCCCAATTTTATGACCTTTCTTACTACTGTTGTTAAATGAATCACTGCAGTTGCTAAGTTAGCAGCAAGTTTGGTAAATGAATCTGGCTTCCTCATTGACTGTTTCATCAGAATTTCACAAAAGGTGGTCACATGACCTTGGGACATGAAACCGTCATAAATATGAGTCAATTGCCAAACATCTGAATTTTGATCATGTGACCATGGGAATGCTACAACGATTGTAAGTGTGAAAAAGTCATAAGTCCCTTTTGTCAATGCCATTGTAATTTTGAATGGTCACTAAATGATCTGTTGAAAATGAGGGGCTATCTGTAATTATTTACTTTTTGTAGAGTTTCACATGTTAGAAGAAATATTTCATCAGGCTTGTCACATTTCAGAATGCCAGTAACATTGGCTACATGTCTTCCATTTCAGTTTCAGTTTCAGTTTCAGTTTATTGTATTTATATCCCGCCCTTCTCCTGGTGGACTCAGGGCGGCTTACAGCCAGTTAAAAAACAGAGCAATTGATACAAATATACAAAATTTAAAATAAATTAAAAGATATATTTAAATAGGCCTTTTCTTATTTTAAAAATTGATTAAAATCCGATTTAAAATATCCCTAGGCCAGTCCTGCCAGCTGAAACAGCCATGTCTTGAGGGCGCGGCGGAAGGAGGGGAGATCCGGAATCACCCGGATCTCTGGGGGCAGCTCGTTCCAGAGGGTGGGAGCTCCAACAGAGAAGGCTCTCCCCCTGGGGGTCGCCAACCGGCACTGTCTGGTTGACGGCACCCTGAGGAGACCCTC
>NW_015386589.1:119666-143181 GCF_001527695.2 Protobothrops mucrosquamatus | reverse complement strand
GGAGAACCACCGCATAACGGTGCCTCCCACTCCCAACTCCACCAGACGCCGCAGCATGATACCATGGTCCACAGTATCAAAAGCCGCTGAGAGGTCCAAAAGAACTAGGACAGAGGAATAACCCCTGTCCCGGGCCCTCCAGAGATCGTTCACCAATGTGACCAATGCCGTTTCCGTGCTGTATCCCGGCCTGAAGCCCGACTGGAGCGGGTCTTCACTTATTTCGTCAACTGAAACCTATATCTTATTGTTGCCAATAGCAGATCTTATCTTTCCTAACACATCTTCATAGCAGTCAGAGATGTAATTTTTCCTTACAATTGATTCATTAGGAAACAGGTGACTGGTGTACTTTCCCAATGCATGCCTGAGGCTACCACTACCTAATTTACTTAAGGGAATACTTGAAGTAACCATCATCATATAGAGATCCTTACAAAATACTGACTGGGTATTTGATAAACCTGCAGTTTGAAGAGAAGCTTTTTCAAAAAGCAGTTGTCACCTGTTCTCAGTGAAGGTAAATCTTGCTAAACAACTCTTGTTTTGTGGTGTCACAATGTTGTTAAATAATAAAACACTTTTGGGCTGATTTCAGCTCTCATGTGACCCCACCATCTCCAACACACACATTCTTGAGTAGGGGAGCAAATAAAAAGAAAACAAAATAGGCAATTTTTTCCAGGCCTGATCAGGGAGAAACCTTTGCCCTCTCCCTCCCTGCTTCATATATTCCTGAGTTGAGGGGCAAATAAGAAACAGAAAACAAAACAGATAAATTCTCACCTTTTTTTCAGGCCTGAAAGCCTTTGCCATCTCCCTCCCTCCCTCACACACACACACACACACACACACACACACACACACACCTGAGTTGGGGAACAAATAAGAAAAAGAAAAGAAGTAAATTCTTACCTTTTTCGTGCCTGGTCAGGGGGAGAAGCCTCTCCCCCCTCCCCTTCTCTCTCTTACTGGTACAATAAAATTAAGAATTTGTAATTCCATCAATATTGGTAAGGTGTCCTGATCTGATCCAGAAAGCAGACACAAACTTCATTACTGCCACCATTATCTTTCACAAACGGGATAAAATTTTTATGCTGAAATACAGTGTTTCCCTTTCACCAAACTAGCACTTCTAATTCAAACCTAAAAGTTCTATTTTGTTCTAATCCACCCACAAAACAATTTTCCAATAGTCTTTTATCTTACCCATTTGGGATTTTGTAAACTACACTATATGCAGATTGCAATGTTCTTTTTGGAGAGTAATAGCTTTTTCCTTGCAACCATTTCATGCACACCATTGATGGTGGTCGTATAAACACTGACTTTCACCAATGAGGGAGAAGTCTTTAATCATGGTGTGATCCATTCCTGGGAATGGTAACAATCATACTGAATACTTTAATTTGTACATGATCTGCTGACTGAACTTTTCCAGCTTGGTGAGCATCAACAATTGTTTCTGGAGATCTTATTTGTTCAAGTCAATATAGATTTCCACATCCTTTGTTGTGAAGATCAGACTTTGATAATGAATACTCAAAATTTTGTTCTGCCAATAAGGCAAGACCGCTCACACTCATTTCTGATTCTCATGGCATTGATTGAAACGCCTGACTCAAATTTCCTCTTTAAAAAACTGATAGAGGTTCACTATCTATCTATCTATCTATCTATCTATCTATCTATCTATCTATCTATCTATCTATCTATCTATCTATCTATCTATCTATCTATCTATCTATCTATCTATCTATCTATCTATTAGACTTTCAGGCACATCTTAAGAAAACTGAAGATAACTTACATTTGATCATCTATCTGGGGAGTCAATGCAGATATTTGGGGGAATTAATATGGTATTAGGCTGTCTGCTACTGTGCAAATAAGAGAATTGGCTAATATACAACAAATCAAAATCGTATCTTTGTAATGGAAACCAGACCTGGGAGAGAAATGAGACATTCTCATATACACAATGTGAAGATGATCAAAGTAGAATTGTTTCTTTATTCTGGTAAAATATGTTGGGCTGTATATTTTAGGTGTCTTTCATGTGTAGGTCAAAAGGTTGGGGAAAGATGATGTAAAGAATAATTTTTTTGTTACTGATTATTTCAATAATAAATGTTCTTTCTAAATGATAGACTTAATAATTAGAAAAAAAGTTTCTCCCACTTATGCTTCATTGTCCAAAGCACTACACCCAAAGGACTTGCATAGACATAGCCATTTGCATGCAGTGGGGGTATAATCAATGGTGGGATTCAGCTGGTTTGCACCAGTTCGGCAGAACCGGTAACTAATTTTTTGTTGCCCAGGCCCAGAACAGACTTCCACACAGAGAACCGGTTGTTCACATATTTGAATCCTACCACTGGGTATAATGTTTAAAATATTTCTTTTATTAAATTAAAGATAGTAATTTTCATATTCATACAATACTATTAAGAAAAAAGTGGGTATGGAAATTCTCAAAAATGGTATAAATTATAAAAACAAACAATATTTTCAAAAATGTTGACCAAGTTGCTGAAAACTCTTCTTTTTCTGGCTCTGTCTTGGGGGGAAAGAATAAATTATTTTTTTTATAAGTAACACATATTGGCAATCTATCTGTTTTCTTTATCAAGTGTAAATTTATTATTCTATTGAAGGCTATTCATTCTTATCAGTATCCCCAAGTTCTTAAGGTTTTGTTTAGTTCTTATTCCTGGCAATATAGTCAAAGGGATATATGCTGTCTTGACTAACAATGATCATCCTTAACATATATTAGCAATCATATGGCATTCAGCCCCATATAAGTTGATGATGTCAGATTTTTATGGCTGAAAGGGTTACATATATCTGTAGAATTACATATACATACCTGTATTTATGATATTCACTTGGAAATATTAAAGAAACTGAATCCTAAAAACCAGGATTCCAGAATTTGCCAGAATTTAGTGGATTAATATATTATCTGACAAGGTGAGTAAAGGAGGATGATGCAATTCCTTTCTCAAAGGGATGTGATGGTTAAATTTTCAATGATAAGACTGAAATCCTAATTTTCCTAAATGTAATTTCTGCTGTGAAAGTCTCAAAGGAGGTTTCTGTCAATGAAAGTTGAGCTATATTAATATATTTGAAATAATTTAAGCAAATACTAAGTTACTTCTTTCTTTGACTGGAACAGCTCTTTTGTGTCTATTTTGAACCTAATTTGTTCTATTTCTATTATGTGTGTGTGTGTGTGTGTGTGTGTGTGTGTGTGTGTGTGTGTGTGTGTAGAAGTGTATTTCTCAGCTCTCAGCAAAGCAGTTAACTATCTTGATATGTTGACCTGTTTTTGTCTTCTAATTAACAGTAAAAAATTTACATGGGATTGCCAGCAATCTACAATCCTAAAACAGCCAACTCATGTGATAGATAGCAATAGCGCTTAGACTTATATATTGCCCTTTCTAAGCAGATTTACAGAGTCAGCATATTGCTCCCAACAATCTGGGTCCTCATTTTGCCAACCTCAAAAGGATGGAAGGCTGAGACAACCTTGAGCTGGTGAGATAAATATTTCAAATTAATAAATAATAAACCATGCCATGTGCAATGAGAAAGTTGGGCAGTATTGAAAACAGAACAACGTCCCATTCAAGAATGACCAGAGCACTTGCATGAATTTGGGGGAACAAGGTTTTGGGAGTCTGTCTGCAATCAGCAGATCATTAGGTCTATGAAAGGAGATGGAAGTGGGCTGCAATTAGGACTATCAGCTTCCATTCTACAGTTTATTCATATCATCTATCAGCTATGCTATGGTCCAAATATTAGAGTCACATTCATGATCATGCAGGACAGCAATGTTACAGCAACATCATCCTAGTACAACATGTACTAGGATGATGTTGCAACTGACCTCTCTACAGAGCACAAGCTTGATGGAGGATTGTCTAGGATGTTGCTGTTTTTTTTTTAAAAAAAAAATCTTGTTCATTGTGGGGTTTTTTCTTTTCAAATGAGATAAAAACATTTTTTCTATGAGTCAAAACATATTTTGTGCAATTCTCCTGGGATCCAAGTAATAGCAAACCTATTTAATTTTGAAAGGATGGTTATTAATTTGTTTATTTCAACCAAAGACAGAATTTTAGTGTCCAAGAATAAAGCATGAAGAATATTATAAATATCTCAACTTTTTTCATGTTAGGCAGAATAAAAACACTACAATTATACAGCACAGTCTGCAGAAGCTTCTTTCTCTTTTCTAAGGTTTGCTTTATTACCACCTTTTACCCGAATACTAATAGCACTGTCATCAAAGAAGCAAGAAGAATTTAGGTGTCAAGGAAAGATATGGCTTTTCTCCAATAATGTTAGCTTTAATAATCATCTCACTAGTATTATTTAATCTCCCACTTTCTAAGTCTCATGACATCAAATGTAGAGTTCAAAGTCCTCATGATCCATATCATATGTACTATCAGTCAGGTGATGTCATCGTGGGTGGGATTGTCACTCTAGCTGCTTTCCTGCATGCTGCCATCGAGTTCAGCAAAGTCCCGCCACCTCCATTGCTTGAAGAACTTATGTAAGGATTTTGTGCTTAATTTCATGTATTTTAACTGTATAAACTCCTAAAGATCATAATTCAATTAGTCTCTCTGCTTAAAATTGTATCAAAGCATTGGAGATTTGTATAATTTTTACTACTTTTCCTAGCCAGTTAATCAATGTTTAATGATAAATCTGGGTCAGAATATTAATGAGAAAATGTCATTGAAATATTTACTGTTTTCTATATATATAGGTTTGGTAAATATTAATAGTCTGCATCTTCTCTGAGATTTTTACACATTTTTCCTCATGGTTATCTTCCTCTTGATTTATACACCATTGAGATAATTGTAATAAAATGTGGCATTTGTTCATACTTTTAAAGATGTACTGTAAACAGCTGTTATTAAGATGCATGATGAATATATTTGTCTATGGAGCTTCTCAGTCATCCAGATCACGGTTGTCCCAAAGGTCCTTTTTCAAGAGGCAACTGGACTTCCTTGTTTTTCTTTGAAGACTTTTTGCTTCTCATCCAAGAAGCTTCTTCAGCTCTGACTGGATGATGGGGGATGGAAAGACAGCTGGTAATTTGCATTGTTTTAGAGTGTCATTGAGGCCACTTGGAGGTTTATCTGTGTCATCAGGGTTACAGTGCAAATGGGTATGGAGCCTTCTTGGAACTGCTGAAAGGACTGTGTTGTAGGCTGGAGATAGATGATGTACCTCCCCATCTGTTGAGAGAAGATTGTTCAGTTTTGACATAGATGGCCTCTTTGACCCCTCTTTCAAACCAGTGATCCTCTCTTTCCAAAATGTGGACTTTGCTGTCTTCAAAAGAGTGGCCTTTGTCTTTTAAATGCAGATGGACTGCTGAATCTTGTCCTGATGGGTTTGTTCTCCTATGTTATGCCATGCATTCATGAAGTGGTTGTTTTGTTTTGCCAATGTACAGATTTGCACATGTCTCACTGCACTGTACTCCATATACCACATTGCTCCGTTTATGTCTGGGTGTTTTTTCCTTGGGGTGGACAAGCTTCTGCTTTAGTATATTCTTGGGTTTAAAGTGTGCATGTATGTTGTATTAGCTGAAGAACCTCCTGAGCTTTTCAGATATTCCTGCAATGTATGGAATTACAACATTGCTTTGTTTATTGTTCTCTCCTTTGTCTGTTATGGAGGAGCTCCTGCTGGGTCTTTTTTGGAATTTGATGAAGGCCCACTTGGGATAGCCACACATTCTGAGGGCTTCCCTGATGTGTTTTAATTGTTTTTCTTTCCTATCTTTGCTGGTAGGCAGGCTTTCAGCTCAGCAGTGTAGGGTTCTGATAACTCCCTTTTGTGCTCCAGTGGGTGGTGAAAATCAAAATATTGATTTGTGTGTGGGGTTTTTCTCTAAACTTCAGTGTTAAGGCTTCTGTCTTCCTTAATGTATATTGCACAGTCCAGGAAGGCTAGACTATTTTCCTTAACATCTTCCCATGTGAATTTGATGTATCTGTCCACAGATTTGATATGTTTGGTGAACACTTCCAATTCCTGTGTTTTGATGTTCACCCAAGTATTATCCACATACCTATATCAATGAGTGGGTGGAATTCCTGTGAAGGAGTTTAGGGCTTTGGTTTCTACCTCTTCCATCTAGAGATTCATCACAATGGGGGACATAGGTAAAACCATGGCACAGCCGTGTTTCTATCTGTAGAAATATTCATTGTATTTTAAATAGGTAGTGTCAGGTAGAGGTACATCATGGCACATATGTGGTCTGGCCTGAGGTTGGTTCTGTTACCTGAGGTAACAGTCTTTTCTTCATTACATCTTCAGTTGTTGGAATGCAGGTGAAGAAGAAAGTCACATCATAGGAATATATTTGTTGTTGTTGTTAGTTGTGAAGTCGTATCTGACCCATCGCAACCCCATGGACAATGTTCCTCCAGGCCTTCCTGTCCTCTACCATCTTCTGGAGTCCATTTAAGTCACTCCTACTGCTTCAGTGACTCCATCCAGCCACATCATTCTCTGTCGTCCCCTTCTTCTATTGCCCTCAATCTTTCCCAGCATTAGGCTCTTCTCCAGTGAGTCCTTCCTTCTCATTAGGTGGCCAAAGTATTTGAGTTTCAACTTCAGGATCTGGCTTTCTAAAGAGCAGTCAGGGTTGATCTCCTCTAGGACTGACTGGTTTGATCACCTTGCAGTCCATGGTACTCACAGGAGTCTTCTCCAGCACCATAGTTCAAAGGCCTCAATTCTTTGGCACACAGCCTTTCTTATGGTCCAATTTTCACAGCCATACATTGCAATTGGAAAAACCATGGCCTTGACTATACATACTTTTGTTAGCAGGGTGATGTCTCTGCTTTTTAGTATGCTGTCTAGATTTGCTATAGCTTTCCTCCCCAGGAGCAAGAGTATTTTAATTTCTTGGCTGCAGTCCCCATCTGTGGTGATCTTGGAGCCCAGGAAAATAAAATCTGTCACTACCTCCATTTCTTCCCCATCTATTTGCCAGGAATTGAGAGGGCTGGATGCCATGATCTTGGTTTTCTTAATGTTGAGTTTCAAGCCAACTTTTGCACTATCCTTCTTCATCCACACCAAGAGGCTCTTTAGTTCCTCTTTACTTTCTGCCATTAGAGTGGTATCATCTGTATATCTTAGGTTCTTGATATTTCTCCCAGCAATCTTAATTCCAACTTTTGATTCATCTAGCCCTGCTAGATGTGCTCTGCATATAAGTTAAATAGGCAGGGCAACAGAATACAGCCTTGCGGGACTCCTTTCTCAATTTTGAACCAATCAGTGATTCCGTGTCCAGTTCTCACTGTTGCTTCTTGACCCGCATATAGGTTTCTCAAGAGACAATAAGATGATCTGGTACTCCCATCTCTTTAAGAACTTGCCACAATTTGTTGTGATCCATACAATCAAAGGCTTTAGCATAGTCAATGAAGCAGAAGTAGATGTTTTTCTGGAACTCCCTAGCTTTCTCCATGATCCAGCGTATTTTGGCAATTTGATCTCTAGTTCCTCTGCCTCTTCAAAATCCTGCCTGTACTTCTGGTAGTTCTCGATCCACATACTGCTGGAGTCTAGCTTGTAGGATTTTAAGCATGACTTTACTAGCATGTGAAATGAGTGCAATGGTGCGATAGTTTGAACATTCTTTGGCATTGCCTTTCTTTGGAATTGGAATGTAAACTGACCTTTTCCAATCCTGTGGCCACTGTTGAGTTTTCCAAATTTGCTGGCAAATTGAGTGTAGCACTTTTACTGCATTGTCTTTTAAGATTTTGAATAGCTCAGCTGGAATACTGTCACTTCCACTAGCTTTGTTGTTGCTCAGATTTCCTAAGGCCCATTTCACTTCATATTCTAGGATGTCTGGCTCGAGGTCAGTGACCACCCCATCATGTTTATCAGGGACGCTAAGCTCGTTCTTGTATAGTTCTTCTGTGTAATTTTGCCACCTCTTAATCTCTTCTGCCTCTGTTAGGTCCCTGCCATTTTGGTCCTTTATCATGCCCGTCTTTGCATGAAACATTCCCTTCATGTCTCCAATTTTCTTGAAGAGACCTCTGGTCCTCCCTATTCTATTGTTTTCTTCTATTTCTTTCCACTGTTCATTTAAGAAGGTATTCTTATCTCTTCTAGCTATTCTCTGGAATTCTGCATTCAATTGGGTGTGTCTTTCTCTCTTGCCTTTTGCTTCCCTTCTTTCCTCAGCTATTTGCAAAGCTTCCTCAGACAGCCATTTTGCTTTCTTGCATCATGTCTACATATTTATGCAAAACATCAATTTTACTGCAAATAACTGCATCATCCATGCATTTGTATTTTATTTTTGGAAATCAGTTTTGGTTCTTTGATATGAAATAATATAAGCTGAAAGGAATATATTATTCCATATCAAAGAATCAAAAATGATTTCCAAAAATAAAATACAAATGCATGGATGATGTAGTTATTTGCAGTATAATTGATGTTTTGCATGTAGACATGTAATTTCATTGTATGAAATAATTGCTTTATGAAACCTTGGCTGCATTAGTTTCATATACATACTAATAAAAATAAATATTCTGAGGCTTATAACATGAGATGAAATAATTACTTCTTGGGTTAAAAAAACTTTTAAATATTTATATGACATTGAATGTATCTTCTATTTCAGGTTAATACCTAAATATTACCAAAATATTGTGGCCCTGGCATTTACAGTCAAAGAGATCAATAAAAACTCAGAGATCTTATCCAATGTCACTCTTGGTTTCAACATCTATGACAGTTACTTCAATGCACAGAAAACATACCATGCTATTATGTTACTAATTTACAATATGAAGAGCTTTTCCCCCGATTACATCTGTGGTATCCAGAATCATCTGACTTCAATAATTGGGGGACTAGATGCCAAAACCTCCATTGACATTGCAAATCTTTTGGATATTTATAAGATCCCACAGGTAAAGTGCATCAAATTGAAAGCATACCTGACTTTTTAGAACTTTTAAATTTCAAAGAGGCAAAAATTGGGATTTTTCTAAATATTATTGTACCTTCTTCTCTGTTAAATCCTCTTACCCCATTTTTTTTTAAAAGAAGGATGATGATAAGTTAGAGATTTTAAACCCAAGGAAAGAAACTACTACGGTATGAATGAAAAATTTGCACTCAGATTAAATGACCTGGAAATATTTCTACAGCTATGTGAGAACTCTATAGACCAAATAGCAGCATAATTTAGTCTCACAAAGATATTATTAAATAAACTTTGGTGATGTACATGTCATTATTCTAGAGATGAGTACACAAACTAGATAATGAAGAGATTGCAGAAAAAATGAATAAGGAAGAAAGTACAGAGTACATCAATTACAGTTCTATAAAAATATGAATAATTATTTTATCTATGGATTAAATGTATTTCTATGCCACTACAATAAAATTATTTTTGGAGGCTTATGTAGAAAATATACAATATAAACCCTGCACAACATAAATAATAAAAACACAAGTAATGCAACAATAAAAAGAAGAAAGGGTTAAGAAAAATGGAAATATGAAATCATGTTGGAGAAAAGGCTGTCCAAAATAGTTCAAAGTGCAAGAGCTTTAGAAAGATTTTTGCAGGAATAAGGGCCACTTTAAGAGTCAATTCAATTCAGGATTTTCCCTATTTTGAGGTGTTCATGGAGGTGAATCTGTAAACCAAATTCATAATATCAAAAAGGAAAGGGGGCTGTTCTGTTGTATACAAAACTCCCACATATTTCTGGCATACAAAAAATAGAGTAGTCAGAATATCATCTAGCTAACATTTCTTGAAGTATTTCTCTTAAAGCATAACTCTAAAAGGCCTAATTATCAATCATTCATCCAACCATTCATTCTTTGATTCAATTGATAGCGCAACATTGCATTTAAATTGCTGAAAACATGTTTTGTGTGTGTCTGTCTGTGTGTGTATGAATGTAGAGATTAGCATGAGTGTAAATTTTTTGAAAAGGCAGTCAGAATTTTTTGAATGATACCATATTTCATCCTTTTTCTTCTCTTCTTTCCTATTAAAGAGAATACTTGTTTGGACTCCTCCTATTTCTCTAACACTGAACCTTGCTTTGTTTCTCTTTTTTGTCATTTCATTCTATCTTTAGCAATGCTGTGTTTTGCTCATTCGTATTCTTGTTTTGCTATACAAATGTATGAGCAGTTTTAAAAACTGGAAAATAAAAAATTAAATGCGACTCTCTCCAACCTTTGCTCTCAATCCTTATGCAGCTCATCTATGGCTCTGGTCCCATCATGAATTATAAAACACCAGGACTTTCTTTCTTCCAAATGAGCCCACTGCAAAGACTTCAACATGAAGGGATTCTGTCTTTGCTTCTCCATTTCAGGTGGACATGGATTGGGGTTATTGTCATGGATAATGATAATGGAGAAAGGGTTATAGACATTATTGTTCCATTATTTTCCCAGCACAACATCTGTTTTTCATTTATAGAGAGATTCTCAGAATTAACACATATTAATGAAATGTACAACATGTTCAAGCACGGTGCAGAAATACATGATAAAATTATGGATAGCAATGTTAATGTTCTGATATTTTATGGAGAAGCTGATATTATGGTAAGGCTAAGATGGCTACCATATTTATCAAACAAAGAAAACATAAGAAATGTTGCCAAAGGTAAAGTGTGGATATTAACAGCCCAGGTGGAACTAAACTCACTTGTGTATCAGAGAGATTGGAATACTGACATGATGAATGGTGCTCTGTCTTTCACAATTCATGCCAATGACCCACCAGGATTCCAGACATTTATTAAAAGTAGAAATCCTTCCATGACAGAAGATGGATTTATCAAGGATTACTGGCAACAATCCTTTGCCTGTGTATTTAAAACTTCAAATATAGGTGAGATAGCTGGTGATATTTGCACAGGAGGAGAGAAACTGGAAGATCTTCCTGTAACCTTTTTTGAAAGCAGAATGACTGGTCACAGCTACAGTGTTTATAATTCTGTCTATGCAATAGCCCATGCATTGCATGCCATGATTTCATCCAGATCTGCCCAGCAACCAATGGCAAATAAAGGGAGATTGAAGCTTCAAAAGCAAGATTCCTGGCAGGTAACAAACTGAGCATCATATTGAAGAAGAACATTATTTGTATAAAGAAAAATGAGCCCCATAACATCAATTATAGGAATTAATTCTGATCTTTCTCATTTCTGGAATGTACACCAGGTTCTCTCTTTTGATCAGCCATGATTCTTAGACTTTTCTCTTCCAGAATTAAACAGCACTTTCTAATCTTTGATCTTTTCTTTTCCATCTAGCTGCACTCATTTTTAAAAGGTCTCTCCTTTAATAACAGTGCTGGGGATCTGGTTTCTATTGACTACAATGGAGAGTTACTAGCTGGATATGATATACTGAACTGGATTGTTTCTTCCAACCAGTCTTTCAATAGAGTTAAAGTTGGGAGAGTAAACCCTGCAGTTTTTTCAGATCAAATATTCACCATAAATGAAGATGTCATCACTTGGCATAATTGGTTTAACCAGGTGGGATACTACTTCTGGGAATTTATACCAAATCTACTTTTTAGCTCACTACTTTTTTGGCTAGATGAATAACTCAGACCTGATCACATAAGAACATATACTACAGTGCAACCAATAATGTCTACAAAGTTATTGCTTTAGTTGGGTTTCTTATGAATTCATTATTTAATATGATGAAAGAAGATATTTGATATGATATATGTGGAACTGCCTTTTCCCAATGGGATTAGCCTGCCCAACTCATGTTGGCAGAAAGGGCCTACTGCAGACCCAATTAGCCAAGCAATTTCATCAGAAGAAGAGCCTTTTTTACCACAGCTCCCACCCTTTAGAACATCTTGCTTGAATTTCCTGTAGTGAAAAAGCAAACTAGCAAAAAATGAGACGTTGGCAAAGTTGACATGAAAAGCTGTGAAAGCATTAAAATCAAAGCCTGTGAAGCCCAGTAATTGCCAAATAACTCTCTGAGAATACAGAATAATAGAATTGGAAGGGACCTTGGAGGTCTTCTAGTTCAACCCCCTGCTTGACTATAAGACCCTATCCCATTCCAGACAAATGCCTGTCCAAACTCTTCTTAAAAATCTCCAGTGACAAGCCCCCACATCTTCTGGAGGTAAGCCATTCCACTTCCATAAATTTTTCCTTAATTCTAGGTTGGATCTCTTTTTGATAATCTTCCATCCATTATTTCTTGTCTTGCCCTCAGGTATTTTGGAGAATAGGTTAAGCTTAACAGAACTAATGGAACAATGATTTTTAGAGTGATCATAAGAGTACCAAAAAGAAATTCTGATTTTTTTCTACTCATCTCATGATACCAATAAACTCAGAGAGTTTATTGTGAAATCAGTGAAACTTTGTACATTGTATGTAATCAATGTATAGATTAGGAAATCATTTTTAACACAACTGAATATGGCCAGTGTGGCAGCTTCATGAATACCATATTCTAGTTTACCTTTAAAAAATAGCGGAAAAGTAGAACTTAACACATCCTGTTGTAAGAATTTTATGCATATGATAGTGCAGGAAATTTAATGCCTATTTATGTGAATAATCAACAAGTATCAATATAACCAGAAGTCAGCAATTAATAATTTGCTAATTGAATGCATATTTTTTTTTTCATGTTCAAAGCGCTTCCCAGAATCTTCAAGTTTGTTACTCTTTAGTCTCAAATTGTTCTTTTTTTGCTTCTGCATTTGGTTCCAGACTGTTTCAGTAAGTAGAGAAAAATTGTTATCCTGGTTCCAGCAAGAAAATAAAAACGGCATTGTGTGACATCCTGACAAAGGACTGATCATGTGACCTAGTTAGAGGTTAATTGATTACAGGTAGAATTCAGTATAGGACCAAACTGGGTTTGGAACTTCCCCTGCTAAGGGAGGCAGTTGTTAAGTGAGTTGCACCTGATTTGATGACCTTTTTTGCCATGGTGATTACATGAAACACACAGTCATTAAGCAAATACAGCTTCCCACATTTGACTTTGCCTGTTGGAATCTGGCTGGGTGATCAGTATTGGAGGTCATGTGATTGTGGGACACTGCAATCATCATAAATACGTACCGGTTTCTAAGTGCCTAAGTTTTGATCACTAAGTTTTTGCTGTGACACTGGAAGTGCAAAGACTGGGTATAAGTCACTTTTGTCAGCATTGTCATAACTTCAAACACTCATTAAAACAAGTGCTTGTAGGTCAAGGACTACCTATAGTGCTTACAGTTTTCTCATTATAGTAGAGTACGTATACTGCTGAACTTTTATACATTTCATATAATGGATTAAAGATTATTTTTGTTGTTGTTTTAACCATTCAGCCATGTCTTACTCCTGGCAACTTTCCTTTCCTGACTTCAGGTTGGAAAATTGCATTCAGTTCTTTAACTTCTTCCTTATTACCTTTGGCAGCCCTTTGATAATCAGCTTTGGATTTGGCAGCCCTTTGCTGAGCAGCTATATTGTTGGTATCATCAGATAGCCACTTGTTCATTCTCTTTGGCTTTTGGTGTGACACATATCTTCTCACAAGGCTTTCCTCCAACATCATAAAATCTCTGATTACTAAAAACTAGACCTTGCTCTTCTCGAGTAGATTGCAGACTACCATCTAGCCTGGAGGGTCCATTGTTGGTATCCATATCTAAGTCATGAGTGTTCTGGTGAGATATTGTCATAAAATGTTCTGGTGAGATATTTTACAGATAGTACACCATTATTTCCCTAATGCTCCCAATTTATCCAGGCTTGGGACCGGCATATGATTGATGAATCAACCATAAGGCTGGGTTAAACATCATTTTTATATAACCAGAAATTATCAGTGAAGCAACTTCATGAATGGCTGCTGCAGTTCCTCTTTAATAATAGCTGCAAAGTGGAATAGATTGCCATAGTAACAGTTATGCATATTTGGAAAGGCTGAAAATCTGATGCACCTTTCAATAGACAATACTGTGCATAGTCTACATAAGTAGATTATAGCATTTAAACAACTTTGTAAATTAAATGCATACTAACTTCATTGTAATTTCTTTATTTGATGCTGATGAGCTGTTGAGTTGGGCAGCATACTAATTTAACAACTTATTATTAATTATACCCTAACTCAGATTAATTTGATAACATAGAATTGTTCTTTGTCTGTTTGTACTTCAGTCCCAGCCTGTTTCAGTATGCACTGGAAGTTGCCGTCCTGGTTCCAGCAAGAAAATAAAGGAAGGGGAATCATTTTGTTGCTATGACTGCATTCCATGCCCAGATGGAAAGATTTCAGAGAAGGAGGGTAAGAAATGTTAGGTTGGGATTTATCTCATCTGATGGTAACAGTTTCCAAATGCAACCTTGTACATGTGAAGGCTCTTTTTGCCCAGTATTTTGTGCAATATTTTAAATTGAGATTGAGATACTGTAGCATTGGGCTTGCTGAAGACAAATCAGGTAACCATTATTATCCTATCTAGTCCAAATGCAGAGATTATATGGCAAATTATATAATTATATAAAGTATTAGAATTCTAAAGACTTTTTTACATACAAAAGTTTTGAAATTAAAATGCAACATCACTACCATTAAACAGATTGTTTAAAGAGTTAGAGCATTCTTGAAATATTCAGATTAATATTCAAGTGTTTAATGAACTGGAAATAAGAATGACTTATTCTTAAAATACAGTGCATTCAGAAAGTATTCAGACCCCCTTCATTTTTGTCAATTTTGTTATGTTGCAACCTGGTTGCTGAAATTCTTTTTCCCCCCTCATTAATATGACAATGTGAAAACAGAATTTTAGAAATGTCTATAAATTTATTTTTTTAAAAACCTGAAATATCACACTGATATAAGTATTCAGACCCTTCACTCAATACTTCATTGAAGCACCTTTAGCAGCAATTACAGCCTTGAATCTTCTTGGGTATGATGCGACAAGATTTGCACACCTGGATTGCAGGATTTTCTGCTATTCTTCCTTGCAAATCTTCTCAAGCTCAGTCAGGTTGGATGGTGACTGTTGATGGACAGCCATTTTCAGGTCCCTCCAAAGCTGTTCAATAGTGTTCAAATCAGGGCTCTGGCTATGCCGCTCTAGGATATTCACAGAGTTGCTATTCCTGTGTTGTCTTGGCTGTGTACTTAGGATCGTTGTCATATTGGAAAGTGAACCTTGGGCCCAGTCTGAGGTCCTGAGTGCTATGGAACAGGTATTCATTGAGGATATCCCTGTACTTTGCTCCATTCAGCTTTCCCTCCACCGTGACCAGTCTCCGAGTCCCTGCTGCTGAAAAACACCTGCACAGCATGATGCTGCCACCATGATGCTTCACTGTTGGAATGATATTGGGCAGGTGATGAGTGGTGCCTGGTTTCTTCCAGACATAACGTTTAGAATTGAGGCCAAATGGTTTGATCTTGGTTTCATCATATCAAAGAATCTTGTTCCTCATAATCTGAGAGTCCTTCAGATGCTTTTTTGCAAACTCCAAGCAGGGTTTCGTGTATTTTGCACTGAGGAGAGGCTTCCATCTAGCCACTCTGCCATAAAGCCCAGATAAATGGAGGGCTGCAGTGATAGTTGTCCTTCTGGAACTCTGTCCTATCCTCACACAGAATCTGTGGAGCTCAGTCAGCATGACCATTGGGTTCTTGATCACATCTCTTACTAAGGCCCTTCTCTCCCCCAATCAGTTTGACCAGGCAACTAGCTCTTGGAAGAGTCCTGGTTGTGCCAAACCTCTTCCATTTGAGAATTATGGAGCCCACTGTGCTCTTAGGAACATTCAGTGCAGCAGAAATTTTATTCTGGCCCTCCCCAGATCTATCCCTTGCAATAATCCTGTCTCTGAGCTGTACAGGCAGTTCTTTTGACCTCATGGCTTTTGCTCTGCTACAGCATGCATTGTCAGCAGTGAGGCCTTCTACAGAGAGCTGTGTGCCTTTCCAAATCATGTCCAATCAATTTAATCTATTACAGGTAAATTTACCAATCAAGGTATAGAAACATGTCAGCAACAATCAAGACAACTGGGAGGCACCTGAGCTAACATTCAAGTGTTGCAACAGGTCTAAATGCTTATCCCAATTTGATATTTCATTTTTTTTCTTTCTAAGAAATTTACAGACATTTCTAAAATTCTGTTTTGTCTACTTTGAGTGTAGATTAATGAGAAAAAAATGAATTTCAACAACTGTAGAATCTGACTGCAGCATAACAAAATTGACAAAAGTGAAGGGGGTGGTCTGAATACTTTCTGAATGCACTGTATGTAAAGAATATTATTATAAAGTAAAGCAATTACTTTATATTCTAGAAGTGGTCTTGAAATAATTTTATTTTTCAGAGTCAAATTATTGCATTGATATATTGTAGTATTAGGGCTTGCTAAAGACAAATCAGTTCAAATGCATAGATTATGTGGAGAATTATATAAAGAATTAGAATTCTAAAGATAATTTACTTATTCAAAGTTTTGAAATTAAAATATAATATCACAGACATTAAACAAATTGTTTAAAGGGTTAGAGCATTGTTGAAATCTATAGATTAATACTTGTTTAATGAATTAGGAATAAAAACATTCTAAATATTTTTAAAACATGTAAATAATATTATTGATATACTTTATATTCTACAGATGGTCTTGAAATGATTTTATTTTTCAGATACAAATGATTGTTACTTATGTCCAGAAGGAAGCTATCCAAATAAGAATCAGGATTCCTGTATTCCTAAAACATTGACATTTTTGTCTTACAAGGAACATTTGGGAATCAGTTTAGTCTTCTTTGTCCTTTTGTTTTCTTTGATCTCAGTGATGGTGCTTGGAATATTTGTGAAGAACCACAACACTCCTATCATCATTGCCAATAACCGAGACCTCACTTACATTCTCCTCATCTCCCTCCTGCTCTGCTTCCTTTCTGCATTCCTATTTATTGGTCATCCTGAGAAGATGGTATGTCTCCTGCAACAAACAACTTTTGGGATTGTCTTTGCAGTGGCTGTTTCTTCAGTGTTGGCAAAAACCGTCACAGTGGTTCTGGCTTTCCTGGCCACCAAGCCAGGATCCAAGATGAGAATGTTTGTGGGAAAGAAACTGTCCAACTCTATTGTCATTTCCTGTTCTTTTATTCAAATAGGTATTTGCATGACATGGCTAACAACTTCTTCTCCATTCCCAGACACTGACATGGATTCGGTAGTTGAAGAAATTATTCTGCAATGCAATCAAGGCTCTGTAACTATGTTCTACAGTGTCTTAAGCTATTTGGGCTTCTTGGCTATTATTAGTTTCATAGTTGCCTTCATGGCCAGGAAATTGCCTGATACTTTCAATGAAGCCAAGTTCATCACCTTCAGCATGTTAGTCTTCTGCAGTGTTTGGATATCCTTTGTTCCAACCTACTTGAGCACCAAGGGGAAGTACATGGTAGCAGTGGAGATATTTTCCATCTTGGCCTCTAGTGCTGGTTTGCTGGGCTGCGTCTTTCTTCCCAAATGCTATATAATTGTTTTAAGGCCTGAGTTGAACAGCAGGGAAAATTTAATGAAGAGAAAACAATTCTGATTTTGATTCATAATGTCCTGTGCTGTAGTTTGGCAATCCATTTGTTTTCTTTAACAAGTGTAGATTTATTATTCTATTGAGAATTATTCATTCTTATGAGCATCTACAAATTTTAACGTTTTTGATTAATTCTTATTTCTGGCATTATAGCTAAAGGAACATATGTTGTCTTGAATAACAATGATAATCCTCAACTTATATTAGCAATCAAATAGTTTTTAGGCCATATATAGCAATTGAATAATTGGCCAGGACTTTCTCACACTATATTTCATTTCTTACAGTAGGAAAGTGCAACCAATTCTTATTCAACATTCTTTATGATATAAAAATAAATATTACATAGTTTTTGTTGAATTGATATAATTGTACCAAGCCAGTTTGGTTAGTAGTTAAGACATTAGGCGAGAAATAGCAATAGCACTTAAACTTATATACCGCTTCACAGTGCTTTACAGCCCTCTCTAAGAGGTTTACAGAGTCAGGCTATTGCCCCCAACAATCTGGGTCCTCATTTTACCGACCTCAGAAGGATGGAAGGCTGAGTCAACCTTGAGCCAGTAAGATTCAAACTGTCGAACTGCTGGCAGCCAGAAATCAGCAGAAGTAACTGCAGTACTGCATTCTAACCACTTCAGCTAGTCAGAAAGCAGGAAACCATGAGCTCAAGTCCCACTTTAGCCATGAAAGCTAGTTTGGTATCTTTGGACCAGTCACTCTCTTTTAACCCAACCCACCACATAGGCCAGTGGTGGAGAACCTATGGTATGCGTGCCAGAGGCGGCACTCAGAGCCCTCTCTGTGGGCACTCATGCCATCGCCCCAGCCCCGCCTCCCCCTGTGGCCCCCTCTTCAGCAACAACCTCCCCTGGAGGAGAGTCACCCCCGGGCGTGGCCCGCACGGAGCAGCACAACCAAGGACATAGCTGGGCAGCAGGGACAAGACTCTGCTCTCGCGCCCCATAGCATGCAGATGATGCTGCGAGGTATGAGCGGAGGGTGTGGTTGCCATGGTGCTGCAGAGCTGCCTGGGCGATCTGCAGTGGGCCATGGAGGCAGTGATCCTGAACAAACATAATGTGAAAATCTTCACAAGCTTGGGAAGTCTCAGTAGTTTATGGATCTAGATATTCTGAAAATAATAACAAGCTTTATCAAAACTAAGTTAATGGGAATAATAATATTGCATAAAAAACATTTACCATCCCCCTATCCAGATTTATTTACAATGTTTAATTTGGTATTTTGTTGATATCAGATTTTTATGCATATCTGTAGCCCAATATTTATGATATTCACTTTGCGGCATTAAAAAAACCTGAATCTTAAAAACCAGGATTCCAAAATTTGTCAGAATTTAGTGGGTTAATATATCAGCTGACAAGGTGAGCAAAGGTGGGTGATGCAATCTGGAATTCCTTTCTCAAAGGGATGTGATAGTTAAAGTAAACATTGAATGATAAGGCTAAAATTCTAATTTTCCTAAATATACTTTACATTGTGAAAGTCTGAAAGCATAATTTCTAACAATGAAAGTTGAGATATATTAATATAGTTGAAATAATTTAAGAAAACACTGATTTTTTTTCTTTGATTTGAGCTATATTTTTCTGTCTCTTTTGTATCTAATTTGTTCTATCTCTATCATATGTGTGTGTAAAAGTATATGTCTCGGCAAAGCAGTCTTATAGTTATTTGTGTTGATATGTTGGCCTGTTTTTGTCTTCTAAATTAGCTAATTGCAAGGCTTTTTTTGTCATAGAATGCCCAGAACGGAGTTCCGGCACCTTTTTTGGATGGAACCTTCTGGCACTTTTTTTTTTTTTTACAAAAAAAGAACTGGCTATTGCCAGCAATCTACAATCCTGAAACATCCAGCTCATGTGAGAGACGAAGAGTAATTGAAAGTAGAGCCTGATCTTGTAACCAAGATCTTTGTTAACCTCACAAAACCTAATGATTCAAGCCAGAAAACATACATCATCCATTAAAAATACTTTAATGCCCATTCTGATATTATGGTTTCTAAAAATATTAAAAAACTCTTCGGAGGGGGTCAGTTTCTTTTCCTTATTTACAACTATCCAGAATTCCTCACTTGTGTCTTTCAGATGCTGTAAGTTTACCTTTAATATTAAATAGTCCTACCTTTTATCAATAATTTCATGTCTCACTTTTTTAAAAAAAATCAATCTGTTCTTTATTGGTATTACAGTATGTCCAGAACTCTAAGAATACATGACAGAAATAAATTGTTCAGATTAATAAATATCAAACAGCGCCTGTGCAATGAGAAAGTTGGACAGTATTGAAAGTAGCACACCATTCCATTCAACAATGACCAGAGAACTTTCATGGTTTTTGAGTAACAAGGATTTTAGGTCAGTGTAAAATCAGAGATCCTAAGACCTATAGTTCATTCATCTGGTCTATCAGCTATGGTACTGTCCAAATTTTAGAGTCACATTCATGATCATGCAGGAAAGCTGTCTTACAGCAACATCATCCTAGCACAGCATGTTCAACAAAACAGTGAAAAGCCGCATAGACTTGAGGCAGGATTGTCTTGGGTGTTTTATTTTTTAAAAAATAAACCTTGCTCATTTTAAGTGTCTTCTTTTCAAATAACATAGAAACATTTTTTCTATCAGTCAAAACTTGTTTCCCTCAATTCTCTTGGGAACCATGAAGTAATTGCATACCTATTTAGTTTTGAAAGAATGGTAGTTAATTTGCTTATGTTGTGACAGAATTTCATTGTCCAAGGATGAAGCATGAAGAATATTATAAACATCTCAATCTTTTTCATGTTTTCCATGTACATTTATACAGCATAGTTTGTGAAGACTTCTTACTCTTTTTTAAGGTTTGCAATATCAATATGTTTTGTTACCAGAATACTAATATCGTTGTCATCAAAGAAGCAAGAAGAATTTAGATGTCAAGGAAAGATTTGGCTTTTCTCCAAAAATGTTAGCTTTAATCACGTTCTCACTAGCATTATTTTATCTCCCACTTTCTAAGTCAGATAATATCAAATGTAGAGTTCAAAATCCTCATGATCCATATCACATGTACTATCAGTCAGGTGATGTCATCATGGATGGCATTGTCACTTTAGCTGCTTTCATGCATGGTGCCCTAGAGTTCAGCAAAGTCCCACCGCCACCATTGCTTGAAGATCATGTGTAAGACTTTTATGCTTATTTCCATGTCTTCTAACTGAATAAACTGCTACAGATCATAATTCAATTAGCCTATCTGTTGGAGATTTGTATAAATTTTACTATTTTCTCCAGCCAGTTATCCAATGTTATCCAATAAGTCTGGACCAGAATATTAAGGTGAAAACTTCAGTGAAATTTTTACTGCTCTATATCGATAGCTCTGGCAAAGTTTAATCTGCATCCTCTCTGAGAATTCTTCCTTTTAGTTTTCTTCCTTTTGATTTATATACCATTGAGATAATTGCAGTAAAATGTGGCATTTGTTCATACTTTTAATGATGTGAATAACTATTATTAAATACATTGTAAATATATTTTTCCATATCACAGAACCGCAGAATGATTTCCAAAAATAAAGGAAAAATATAAATGCATGGGTGATATAGTTATTTGCAGTAAAGCTAATGTTTTATGTAAATAAGTAGACATATACAAAATACTGTTTGCTAGCTCTTCTGTAAATTATATTGTATGAAATAACTGCTTTATGAAACCTTCACTGCATTGGTTTCATATAAATGCTTATAAAAATAAATATTCTGAGAATTATGAGATGAAATAATTACTACAATTTTCTTTAAAACAACTTTTAAATATTTGTATGACATTGAATTTATCTTCTATTTCAGGTTAGTTCCTAAATATTACCAAAATATTGTGGCCCTGGCATTTGCAGTCAAGGAGATAAATAAAATTCAGAGATCTTATCCAATGTCATTCTTGGTTTCAACATCTATGACAGTTACTTCAATGCACAGAAAACATACCATGCCACAATGTTACTGATTTACAATATGAAGAGCTTTTTTCCCAATTACATCTGTGGTGTCCAGAATCATCTGACTTCAATAATTGGGGGACTAGATGCCAAAACCTCCATTGACATTGCAAATCTCTTGGATATCTATAAGATCCCACAGGTAAAGTACATCAAATTGAAAGCATTCCTGACTGTTTAGAACTTCCAAATTTCAAAGAGGCAAAAATTGGGATTCTTCTAAATATTATTGCACCTTCTTCTCTTTTAAAATCCTCTTACCCCACTTTTTTTAAAAAAGAAGGATGATGATAAGTTAGAGAATTTTAACATAAGGAAAGAAACTACTACAGTATGAAAAATCTGTGGTATCCAGAATCATTTGATTTCAGTGATGGAGGGATTAGATGCCAAAATTTCCTTTCATATTGCAAGTCTCTTGGATATCTATAAGATCTCACAGGTAAGGAACAGAGCATACCTGACTTTTTAGAACTTCTAGAATTCATTTGATAAGCTAGAGGTATAAATTGAAATTCTTCTAAATAACATTATACCTTCTTTTTTGTTAAAATTCTCTTATCCCACATTTTTTAAAGAAGGATGATGAGAAACTAGAGAATTTTAACCTAAGAACCTACTATAATATGCATGAAAAATTTGCAGTCTGATTAAATGACCTGGAAATGTTTCCACAGTCATGTTAGAACAGTATAGCCCAAATATCAAAATGTCTTCTAGCATAATTTAGTCTCACAAAGATATAGTCAAATAAACTTTCATTAAGTACATGACATTATTTTAGAGATGGGTACACAAGTTCAGTACAAAAAAAAGAAAAGATGACTATGGAAGAAAGTACAGTGTACATCAAGTACAGCTTCTGTAGAAAATATATAAATACATATTTTTTTATCTATGGATTAAATGTATTTCTATGCCACCACAATAAAAAAACTACTCTTGGAGACTTATGTAGAAAATATACATATAAACAATTCACAATATAAATAGTAAAAACACAAGTAATGCAACAATGCAAAGAAGACAGGATAAAATAAAATGGAAATATGAAATCAAGTATGGGAAAGGCTGTCCAAAACAGTTCAAAGTCCAAGAGCTTTTAAAAGACCTGCAATGATTTCTGCAGGAACAATGGCCATTTTAATATTCAATTCAATTCAATTTAGGATTTTCCCTGTTTAGAGTTCTTCATGGAAGTGAATATACAAACCAAATTCACAATAATGAAAAAGGAAAGGGGCTATTCTGGGCAAAGCTAATTCTTACAACTGTCCTTAGTTGTACACAAAACTCTGCCATATATTTCTAGCACACAAAAATACAATAGTCAGAATATCATCTTGCTAACTTTTATGAAGTATTTCTCTTAAAGACTAACTGTAATAGGCATAGCTATTTATCAAACATACAATTAATTCATTCACTCACTCACTCACTCACTCACTCACTCACTCACTCACTCATTCATTCAATTGATAGCATTACACTGCAGTTAAAAGTGCTCAAAACATGCTTATTTGTGAATGAAGAAATTAGCTTGAGTGTAAATAATCTCTCCAAAGAGGCGAGCGACTTCCGGTGGCAGGCGATTTCGTCGGTCGCAGCTGTTTGCTGCGTCCCGCCTGTTTTGCGTAAAAGCCGGTTTGACAGCCAGCATCAGCTGTCAAACGGCTTGATACCTTTCCCCTGGGCATAAGGGGATAGGTGAGCTGCCCGGGGTAGGAGTTGAGTTCCCGAGTCGTCCTATATGGACGATGTAGGCGAGAACTCCTCCGGAGCCCCGAGGATTCTCCGCGATCCAGGACGCCTTC